>NC_040043.1:38360637-38465379 GCF_003713205.1 Coffea eugenioides
GTATTAGACCCGGATCCATATCTAAATGAATTAATAATTTAAAATATATATTTATCAATATAATTTGATTAGGGTGATGTATTTGAGTAAAGTCAGGATCCGTGAAATTATTGCGGGTATGGGTAGGGATTTAATTCCGTTTTTTTGTCAAACAAAAAAACGGGTCGGATACGGAATATAGTATTCCGACCCGTATTAGACCCGGATCCAGATCTAAATGAATTAATAATTTAAAATATATATTTATCAATATAATTTGATTAGGGTGATGTATTTGAGTAAAGTCAATTTGATTTCTTTTCTTATTTGATTTTTTCTTTGCATTAGTTAGAAATTAGTTTACAAATATATTTTTTTCTCATTTTTATTAGAAATTATAAATTTTGCTAAATTTGTTCGGGTAGACCCGACCCGGATCCGGGACCCGCCGGATCCGGATCCGAGACATAGAATAAAAAACCCGTCTGGTAAACGGGTCGGATTCGGGTCTGGTGTAGTAATTCGGGTCCGGGTCCGGAATAACAAATTCTGGCCCGGACTCGACCCGACCCGTTGACAGCCCTACTTACTGCCTCGAATCCAGTTCAACAATCCATAGACGGATTCAAATGCTGGATTGCATCCAGAATGTAGGTTGAAACCTTTCTTCCACTGTTTCTTCGTGCGATCCATTACTGACTCTGTTACAACCATTAATAACAATAAACTAAAAAAATAAACTGAAAAAATATTACTAAAAAATAAAATATCTTCCCTAATTAAGAACCTTGACGATTATCAACAAATACGGATGATGGGTTCCGAAACTCAAGGTTCCTCGTTCCATATCACATAATTGGAGATGTATTTTTCACTTAAAAATTACAAATTTTAGCTACATCCTAAATCTACATGGAAACCCACTCCCATTTTCTTTTTCATATTAGTAGAGTCGCGTTTCATTTTTGCATGTTACAGGAGCTCTCCACATTGATATGTGTCAAAATTTTAAGAATTGGAGAAAATAAATGAAGTAGATGGGCTTAAGGTAGTGTTAGTGAATTTCTTTCACCTTGCATAACTTATAGAGTTAATTACATTTGCCTCCCCGTTGGTTTGGCCAAATTACAAAACGAACCTTGTGCTTTGACCAAATTACATTTGTTCAAGTTAAACAAACTAAAGTAGTGAAATGACAAAACTGCCCTTCACAAAATATTACATTTATCTCTCTCGAGGTCTGATCAAATTACAAGAACCCTAAAATTTGACCAGTTGAATAACCAAATATTGGTCAAAATCTCTTAATGTGATCCAAAATTGAAACACAAACTAAAAGAAAACAATCATTACTAACTACTACAAATTGGTAAACAAAACAAAACAAAACAAAAAAGAGAAAAACTATTCCTTTCTCTTGCTAATGCCTACTTATTTTCCAGTTTGCTATGACACTTTCTCAATCCATTTTACCGTATAACAATCATTTATTATATTTCAAAATATGATTTAATATGGAATAATAAAATTTATCAAAACAATACTATTTTTCTCCTCAATACTATATTAAACTCTTCTCCTCAATTCTAAATAAATCTTTTTATTTGGTCTGGTACTTCAAGTTTCTATATCAATATCTCTATCAACAGAAATTAAAACTCAATATGCAGAGATAGATTTCAAATCAATAGTTTATTTTATGTTTTGAAAAGTGGAATTTTATTTTTTTGTACATTAACATGGAAAAGGGTTCGTAATATCAAATAATAATAGGTGGTCAAATAAACTGCATTGGTAACCAAAATGCTATTTTTAGTTTTATCATAAAAAGAATAGGCATAAAAATTGATCAATAACTAACGGGTATTTTCAAAATTTTATTAAAATTTTTTGTTGTAATTGATGCAATTGACTGGTGGAAATTGCTTATTTAATAAACGTTTGGTTTTTTAAAATATGGACTGTTTTGCACAAACTATAGGGTTCATCTTGTCATTTGGACAAATTTTGGGACAAGTAAATATAATTTGAACAAAACTTAGGTGAGGCAAATGTAATTTAGACAAAAACTCATGGGAGCTAAATGCAATCAACTCAATTCAGAAAAGGATATCTGGGGCTATTATGTTGAGGCATGCAATATTTTCAAATGGCAATTCATGTTAGGGGGCATTTCATAAATGTTTTGCCATTTAAAGGGCTTAACTGTAATTTGACCAAACCATAGCGTGCATTTTGTAATTTGGCTAAACCACGGAAATGGTAAACGTCATGAACTAGTCTGATCTATAAATTGTATGGGAGAGTGGCTAAACCACGGGGAGTCCCAAGCATTTACTCTGCTTGACTTCCTTCATGTGCTGCATCAGTGAGAGTACTTCCTGCCTCTTCTCATTTGTCACGTTCTTGCTAAAGAAAATTGAAGATTTTTTGTGGATTGATCAGTTGCCCTGTGGATTTTGCATATGTCTTCAGTGTTCTCATGATTTGCTCAGCTTCCCTCCCATTTGCCTTTACAGAAAATTAGCGAGTCATCTACAAAAAATAAATGAGATAGACTGGGACTTTTGTTAGCAACTTTTACTTCTGATATTAGACCCTGCCTGGCAGCAGTACTTCCTGCCTCGTAGGTCTGATAAAACCCTTTTTTCTCACCATTAATATTAACAGCATAAGACACAGAAGAAATGCAGTTCATGATCCATTTTATCCACTGAGCGCAGAAACCCATCTTTTGCATCATTTTAGCCAAGTAGACCCATTCTACCCTATCATATGCTTTAGACGTATCCAGCTTTACTGCCATATACCCATACCTACCAGATCTTTTGTGATTTCAAAAGTGAATGTATTCATGGGCAATAAGGACATTATCTAAGATCTGTCTACCAGGTACAAAGGCAGATTGGTTTGGGCTAATGCAGCAGCCTAGAACATGTTTAAACCTATTCACCAGAATTTTGGCTATGATTTTATACAGTACATTACATAGGCTAATGGGTCTAGAATGAGCTACTAGAGTGGGGGTATCAATTTTCGGAATCAGGCATATAAGTGTCTCATTAACCGCCTTTACCAAGTTGCTAGAATGAAAAAAAACTTCTAATAGCAGCGACCAAACTCATATTTTATGATATTCCAAACTTCCCCCGTCCTGCCCCCGCCCCACCCCGCCCCGCTTCCCCCGCGGGGGCACCCGTGGGGTTAAAAAAATTTTGTTATATAATTTCATTATAATTAAATTTTAGCAAATAATCAAATACTAAAATATCAATACATCACCAAATTATTGTTCATTGTGACTTTACAATTGAAACTCATAAAAATAATTAAACAAAAGTTATCTGAATACAATCTAATATGATAAAACAAATATAACTAAAATAATTAAGTTTTCAATTTTGATACAAATACAATCACAAAATTATTAGTGTGTTTTTTTTAGAAAAAAGTGTTATTGTATTAAGTGTAGTTAGGAATTTAATATAAATGTATTAATAAATTTAGTATAAATAATTAATAATTTTTATTAATAGACATGTATAATTAGTAGTATAATTAATAATATCAATTATATTATATATACTAATATACATTAAATGATACATATAACTAATAATATCATTATTATAAATTTATAACTAATTAAATTAAATATTATATATATAATTATGTACATCCCCTCCCCCCCCCGCGTTCTCTAAACGGGGGAAAAATTCCCCGGGCTCCCACCTCCCCCCCCGCCCCAATAGCCCCCCGTAGGGCGGGTGCCTGCCCCATTGCCATCCTTAATTAAGATGGACGGTTAAGGTGCCCACTTAAAAAGTTATGGATGTAAATGCAAATCTATTGAAAGTTTACTAGAGTTTTGTGCAATTAATTCATCTTTATTTCTCAATATTCTTGAAGGCTAATATGTTTGAAACTTTAAATAGAAGGAGGTTTACGTACGTGGGAAAGTAAAATATGTAAAAGTAATTGAAGGGAAAGAAAGTTGCTTTCCGATTTGTGTTTAGTTAAAAAGAAAAATTTTGACAGAAGGTAGGAATTTAAAGAAAGTTCATGATAGTTAATTTTTAACTAATGTGTCTAACAAAAGTATATTTTTTACAACAGGATCCTATTAATCTTGCACAACCACAACTAAAGAAAGTGAGAAAAGCAAGCAATTTTTACAACTTTCTTGATAATCTCCAATATGAGAGTACTGAAAAAAAAAATTAACTTTTCTTTACTTACTTTCCACAAAAATTCTATGCAAGTACTTTCATTTCATATTTTCCTAATAAATACATGTTTATGAATCAAAATATGTGGTGTGCACACATTAATTAATAAGTCTCTTCCTACCTCTTGCTCTGAAGTCCCAACTCAAGCCCAAATGTACACATAAACCCACAAATAATAAACACACCCTTTTAAGAGAGTTCTTTTGTGATACTAATTACTTTTTCTTTTTTCCTATTGAAACTTTGCTCTAATTACCCCTAGGAAGTAGGAACACAGGCCTTCTGGTTCCACACGCACTTGGGTGTTCATCGGCATATAATTGACAATTCGGATAAAATATATTAATGTTTTTTATTCTTTTTTTATTAACACCAACATTTGATTACCATGCAAACTTTAATTTGATAAATTTGATATTGATAATTGATTTTGATTTGGATAACTAGTAATCGATAATATTCGAATTTCTAAAATTAAGTAAAAAATTTTGAATTTTATTTCATCATTACAATCGAAAATAACAAGTAGAAACTCAAAAGAATACATTTATAATGGCATAAGTTATAACATACAACACTATATAATATAAATCATATTGTTTTACCCAACTTTCAATATAAGGTATAAATCAATTTACAAATATCAAGTGTAGATTGGACCGGCTGATTTTACTTTTTTTTTTTCTCAAAATTTTGAGGACTAATTTCCCTTTGCACCCTCAAACTTGTACTAATTCCCTATTTTGCATCCCAAATTTCAATTTTAGACACTTTATGCCCTAAACTCTCAATTTTGAATACTTTACCCATTAAAAAATTTCAACCTTGTCACATTTTAGTCCAATCAATAATAACATTAGCAAAATTAATGAGATAAAAAGTAGTATAAATTAATAACAATGCATTATCTTGTTCTAATTGTGATTCCTTGGTTCTTTTTTATAGTTTCCAGCACATTATTATTGATTTGTATGGTTCTAGTCACTAATAATGCTAGCAAAATTAACAAAATAAAAGCCGATGTAAATTAATAATAATGTTTTGTTTTGTTTTAATTGCAATACCTTGGGTCATTTTGACCACTTTCAGCAAATTATCATTGATTTATAAGGTCCTTATACCATTAATTTTGCTAACATTATCATTGATTATACTTAAATACAACAGACTTGAGAGTTTTGGATGGTCAAAGTGTCCAAAATTAAAAGTTTAGGATACAAGGTATCCGAAATTAATGCAAAGAGAAAAGGAAATATAAGTTTGGAGGTACAAAATGGAGTTAGTCCAAAATTTGAACACCCCTACTTCAGACCGTCCACTGCTTTTGAACTAAACCAAATTAACAAAATATTAGTAGAGTCGTGTTTCATTTTTGCATGTTACAGGACCTCTCCACATTGATATGTGTCAAAATTTTAAGAATTGGAGAAAATAAATGAGGTAGATAGGCTTAAGGTAGTGTTAGTGAATTTCTATCACCTTGCATAACTTATAGAGTTAATTACATTTGCCTCCCCGTTGGTTTGGCCAAATTACAAAATGAACCTTGTGCTTTGACCAAATTACATTTGTCCCCTTATGAGTGACTCCATTCAAGTTAAGTTAAACAAACTAAAGTAGTGAAATGACAAAACTGCCCTTCACAAAATATTACATTTATCTCTCTCGAGGTCTGATCAAATTACAAGAACCCTAAAATTTGACCAGTTGAATAACCAAATATTGGTCAAAATCTCTTAATGTGATCCAAAATTGAAACACAAACTAAAAGAAAACAATCATTACTAACTACTACAAATTGGTAAACAAAACAAAACAAAAAAAATTGAGAAACCTATTCCTTTCTCTTGCTAACGCCTACTTATTTTCCAGTTTGCTATGACACTTTCTCAATCCATTTTACCGTATAACAATCATTTATTATATTTCCAAATATGATTTAATATGGAATAATAAAATTTATCAAAACAATATTATTTTTCTCCTCAATACTCTATTAAACTCTTCTCCTAAATTCTAAATAAATCTTTTTATTTGGTCTGGTACTTCAAGTTTCTATATCAATATCTCTATCAACAGAAATTAAAACTCAATATGCAGAGATAGATTTCAAATCAATAGTTTATTTTATGTTTTGAAAAATGGAATTTTATTTTTTTGTACATTAACATGGAAAAGGGTTCGTAATATCAAATAATAATAGGTGGTCAAATAAACTGCATTGGTAACCAAAATGCTATTTTTAGTTTTATCATAAAAAGAATAGGCATAAAAATTAATCAATAACTAACGGGTATTTTCAAAATTTTATTAAAATTTTTTGTTGTAATTGATGCAATTGACTGGTGGAAATTGCTTATTTAATAAACGTTTGGTTTTTTAAAATATGGACTGTTTTGCACAAACTATAGGGTTCATCTTGTCATTTGGACAAATTTTGGGACAAGTAAATATAATTTGAACAAAACTTAGGGGAGGCAAATGTAATTTAGACAAAAACTCATGGGAGGTAAATGTAATCAACTCAATTCACAAAAGGATATTTTGGGGCTATTATGTTGAGGCATGCAATATTTTCAAATGCCAATTCATGTTAGGTGGCATTTCATAAATGTTTTGCCATTTAAAGGGCTTAACTGTAATTTGACCAAACCATAGCGTGTATTTTGTAATTTGGCTAAACCACAGAAATGGTGAAGTCATTAACTTTTTTTTTTTTCTTTCGAAGCCCAAAGAGCTTACGTCAATTTTTAAACGTCATTAACTTGTCTGATCTATAAATTGTATGGTACAGTTGTACTTGCAATACACTAATCGTTGATTTCATATGTAGTTGTGGTATGCCTTTCCCTACCAGAAACTTAACAGTAATGCAGCATAAATATCTGCATTTCTTCATTTTCTATCTCGCACACTTGCGAGATATGAATGTTTTTGGTTCTTAAAGTCAACACAGAATGACAGAGCTAACCTATATGTGCATTTTGCAAATTGAACCATATGTTTGTATTTAAGTGGAACTCTGGGTACTAGCCAGTTCTAAGGGCTGATTGTGAATTGTCAGAAAGAAATGTATTTGGACTGGAAAATTTTGTTTTAGTAGGCAAACTTTAGGATATTTGCTAAAACAGTTGTTTGACAGTACTGGATTGCTATTTTTAGGAGTTTTTGTAGAAAGATGTACTGTAGCGATTTGATGTACGTAAAATAAAAAGATGATTGAAAAATGTATTTACGAAAAACGTAAAAATTTTTCTGTGAAAACTAACAATCCAAACATTCGCTTTACAAAGAATTTGTTTTGGGAAAAACTCAAAGCCCCTCTTGTTCCATCTATGATGAAGTAGCCAAGGAGGCTGTGTACTTCCATTCGGTATATTACAGCCTGAAGAAAAAAAATGAAAGAATTATGCTTTTAATTTTGAAATTAATACAGTTAAACAACTCTATTGTTTTCATTTCTTTCCATTTTAATATGTTGCCCATATTCATTTTTTGGGATGATATAAGCAGAGCACTATAATCATTTGATTGACTGCGTTCGATCGATCGATGACCTATCGGCTGAAACCACGTAATATCTTTGATTTGTCCTGATGAATAAGGATTGAATTTTGGTTTATTAAAACTTAAGAAAATAAATTTAGTTTTGCAGATGTACTGTTATCATACAGAAGTTCTAAGAATTTCAAGTCAGAATGAAGGCTGTTCTTCTAGTGCAGCCTTTTGAAAGATTCCAACTTCTGCCAGAGTAAGCATTTCCCCTGCTTCAAAAGCCGAAGGGGGGGAATGGTTAGAGAACTCTGGGGAATAATATACTGTTTAGCACTTGGACGAAAGCCAATCTAGTCAATCAGATTGTGAGGAATCCAAAAGGCTGAATGGAAATTCATACAACGCAGTGCTCTTCAATCTCCAATTCCGATACTTGATTTTTCTGAAATCCAAAAGCCTGAAATCTAGTATAGGTCAAATGAAGATTAAATTTCCTGTTATAGAACCCATGAAAGAGTGGTATAAACAATAAGCAATCCAATACAGCACACAAGCCACTTCACCTCAACAGGTTCTGCCAAAAAAGAATTTTCCAATCCTGCTTTTCCCAGAACAAAGAAGTTTGGGCACTAGAATACACTGATTGAGGCATTCAAGAGCTGCCCCTTTTTTTCTCTCTGTCTCTGATGGCCGACTACTCTAGTAGTAGTTGGTTTCAAGCATTGTTTTATTCAAGTCTCATTTATCTCTTTTCATAAGCATGATCTGCTTCAAAACTTCAAGAGATCTTCTAAGTACTGTGATCTGTGGTGGGGGGGGGGGGGGGGGGAGGGTTTGATTGGATGATAAGGTGAGAGGTGTTATAAGTAAGAGCTCTTGGATTCACGTCCTCTCGCTTACCCAAAAAAAAAAAAAAGACAGAGAGAGAGAGAGAGAGAGGATAAAATATCCGGAAGAAGAACCCGTTAGCAAGTAATGCTAGTTTACCGGCGAACAAAAATGTATTGACTGACAATATCATAACTAATAATATACATAAATTCATAAATCTTCAAAATTTGTCATTTCCCTGCTATGCTATGCAATGCAAAAATCTCCCTTTAGTACATCTAAAAATCTCTCATTATCTTCCTCCACAGGAAAAACAAAACCACACTAAACATGGAAGGAGACACTATAGAAGACTAGCACAAGCATCTTTTTGACCCAAAAAAAAAAAAAATACAAGCATAAACTAAACCAAGAAAGTCTCAGGGGTTCCCAAGTGATACTTAACATATATGTATAACATAACCTGAGGTTAGTTCTGCAGAGAGATTTTCGCTTATTTTGGTAAGCTGTGTCACACATTTCAGCTTTACTCCATTCTTGGCTCCCTGAATCAAACAAAATAGGATTAGAATTATACGATTCTAAATCTTTTTCTCCAGATATGAAAAGGAAACAAGTTTGACTGCAAAACTGAAGTCTGGCACTCATTGCAAATACAGCCAATCACGAACTCACAAAATCTACACCGGCTATGGTGAGCCAAGTCTCACCAACATACATGCCTTTATCTTTAATTATTTCGAAGGTAAGCTTTAGGAATATTGTGCCATTGTCTTTCTTACTCTTCGTCTTTTGTTTCCTTTTATGTGTGTAGGGTGTTCCTTGGCAGGGATGTGAAGATTTCATGCAGCCGACCACTCTCTGGTGTATTAAATCCTATGACAATCCAATGGAAGATGATGTCTAAAACCTCTCTCAGACTCCCAGTAGAATAGATGTGATTTATTATTAAAGATGACATTCATGCAGTAAAACTTGCTTCTTGCAATTCAATCCAGTAAGGCCCACATGAAATAAGATAACTGATTGCAATATACCGCACAACCTGGTTTGAAATTTGAGTCCCTACAGACAGAGAGATTTCTTCCCAATCTTCCCAATCAGATGGAAAAAACTAGCTTGCTTATCCAGCTTGAAACCAGATTATGAGCAGACAGATCTAGGAAGCAACTGGTTTTCAAGAACATCCAAGACATGCTTACAAGTGAAAAGGATTTGCTAAACTAGGTTAGGCTTTGAGGTGCAAAATTTGAAAAGAATAATTCTTTAACTGAAGATACTGAAATGGCATTTCATGAAATAGAAAGGCTGAGACTTGCTAGGCTAAGGAAGAAGTATTTCTTCAAGAGCAGTTCACATCCCCCACTTTATATGCATATAATCAAGTCAAATGCTATCTACTTAAAGCTACAAAGAATTGGGGGAAAAAGTTCATTTGACAGGTGAAATTTTTCTCTCACAAATCCCTACATGCACTCGAAGCATCTAACTCCTATTGACTGTTGACCCAAAACTATAGATCACAACATGATTTTATCCCATATTTTAGCAATGACTTTTAACTATCTTCACGCACCACTGAACCTCATCTACCTCTAAAGTAGTTATTTGGGCACATGCTACAAATGCAATAAAGTTGAATAGATTTCTCAGTTTTCTTTTCCATGATATGGTATTAAAGTGACTATTCTCAACAATAGATGAGCATATAAAAACCAAAACCATATCAACTTGCTCTCTACAAAAGTTCTACTGATGTGCAATCCATTAAAAGAGAAAAACAAAACAGGAGGGTGGATGGTAAATATGGTGAATTAATACTTCCCACAGAAGTATTTGCTTTATCTTTGCACACAAAAAATAAACCGAGTTCCTTTACAAGATCAGCAAGTGACTCATTATAGTGCAAGCATCCTCACGCTTAGTTGTAGAGTAGAGTGTTTACTTGATAACTTAATCCCATCAAGGATAAACACAAAAGATCAAATACATATCCTGTTCATCCTTTACACAAACAGAAGGCTAAACACATTAATATCCTTCCACAGACATAAATGTCAGCAAGAAAAGTTACTATTGATGTGTGTTGAGCATAAACATGATACAAGGAAGATAACTGAGTCCAAGAAAAACAGTATCCATCTCTAGAAAAAAAAAAAAATTTTCAAAAGACTGCAAACTGAAAACACCAGTTAAAGGGGTAGAATGTCATACAATGATTTTTTATTACTGATGCAGGTTGCGCATTGATCAAGCTGCCTGATAACTACCACGACCATCACAAATATCTTAAACACATTAAACTACCAATGCACATGCATGTTACAAAAAGTTGAATGATCCATTATTTTTTGCATTCAGCAACAAGTTTCCACTACATTCAAACAAGAAGGTATTACCAAACTTTCAGAATTGACTGAATATAAAAACCACGAGGTACTAGTCCAGTTAGAAGAAAAAATATTTATGCAAGTAACTGCAGCAGGTATTTAAGGAAGCAATTACATTTAATCACTAGAGCAAGACATGTAGGAGTATGAGGGAAATGCAGTAAAGTATTCATAATAGACACAGAATAATCGACAGAATATTAACTTGGCGTCGCCATAGTTCCATCAAATGTGGGAATTAGCAAACCAAATTATTTCAACTACTGTATAAACATATTTCACATGGACAATCAGATTTCGCTGTTGGAATAAATTTGTTACCCAGGATAACGAAAACTAGCAACCTATACTTGGTAAAAGATCTCAACAAATTGCTTATGGTTGAATGACTAACCAGTAGATTAAGGTCCAGCACATAAATTTCCCAAGTACAGAGTAATGACCTATTTCAGCTCCTAGGCTAAGAAAATACGTAAAAGCACATCTAAGGCACCATGCAACAACCTTTAACCCCAAACTTACCACTAAGATAGAAGTGTTCAGTGCCTAAGACACAGCATGATGAACCTGCATGGCAGGTTAAGAGCATAAATGCATATAACTGTTGTCTAATGTCTATGGACACCTAGTACAGGCATCACAACAGCAACATAAAAGTCAAGCTCCATAAGATTTGATTACACCAAACAGTGACAACAAAATGGAACAAAGCTCTTGAAAGCAAAATAGAGATAACTAACACAAGGGAGGAATAAATCTAGGACTTATTGCCTGCTGATCAGTTTGCACATGAATGGCCTTTGGGAATGTTCGGAAGCCAATTTCTACGAAAGCAACTCTGGAAAGAATATGTTTCTTATCATAAGTAACGATGTGCTAATTCTCGCAGGCATGGCCCCATCTAAGCACATATCAGGATAAGCAGTTACACTCAATAAAAAGGTAAAATTATCAGCCAGCAATCCGATACTACTCCACATCCACTGAAAGTCATACTTCAAACTGCTCGTTAGTTGGCCTGTGCCAGTCTAGAAACCCCAGTTAGTCCTACCATTGATTCCTTTGGTATTTAATTAGTTCCTCTTCTTGAATGGCTTTATGGCACAATAATAGATAGCCAAAAGTAATCAAAAGTATAGGCATTATCCCTTACCCAGACCACATCTGAAATCTCAGATTAGCATTTTGATTTATAAGATATGAATTCAGGAGCTTCAGTATACTAATCGAAATTTTCTTTGCAGTTCTCTTCAATACAAACAACTTAGAGAAATTTGAAAATGAAAATTGGTTCTATATACTTTTGCCCCACAATAGAACCAGAAATTATGAGAAATTAAACAGCTTAATGCTAGTGGGATCTACCTAGACCATAATCCTCCCAAAGTTGCACCAATACCTGCCTTATTCCCATCCCCAGTCTTAAAGATGATTTTCACCTCAAGACTCATTTTTTGCATATTTAAGAAGTGAATTTTGCTCGCTAAGATAAGACAATATGAAAGAATATAAAAAATGAACCAAATTTTCATATGCCGTAAAATGGATGTCCTATTTACTTCAGAAACTTAACACTAAAACCCATTATATGTCTTCTATCTTGTAGAAATTACATTTTCAGCTTCAAAATTCCAAAGTGCTAAGAATGTGTAATGATTTTCTTTCCACGTTTTCACTTGCAGTTGAAAAGAATATTTATTTCTGTTTTAAAATTGTACATCCTACAGTACACCTGGGGTTGGGAACAAATTCAACTTCAAGGGATCCCACCTTCTCTAAGTTATGAGGTTTCTCTATGCTTGAAAAAAAAGCATATGACAAAGAAGCAATTTATATAGTTTGTATACCTAGAATTTTGTTTTTCTTTTATCTATTCTAGGTAAGGTTAACTTCCATTTTATTTTCCGGCAGTTAATCCATAATCTAATCAACCTGATTAAACTCATAACTAACTCACAGTCATTGTAGTTATCTAGGAAATCCTGAACTTTTATGATAACGCACAAAATATATAACTTATTTAAAGACCACGTAGTTGAGGAGTTGGCTACAATTTTTAAATTTCTGAACACCTAAAAACTAAAAACTGGGATATAGTGTGATAGTTAAATGTTCAAAATTCTTTCTGAAATGCGTTATCGTTCCATTACTGTTCCATTACTTTTCAGTTTGCATTAACTTTGGTCTACTTTTGAAGAAACCTTAATGACTTCGAGAAACAAAACCAGAAAAATTTTGCCAGAAGTTAAAAGACGAATCATCTAATACGCAAAAAACTACAAAAGTTGTTCTAGTTGTAAGAATGTAGAGCTTCAAGGGCACAATTACTTAAAATGGAATGTATGCTTCAAATTCTGACATCCCAACCAAAACCTAGGAAGGTAAGTTAAAAGGTAAAGGTTCATCAAAGTAATTGAGAAAATCAGATGACAGAGAAAATGCAATGGAGAAATACATTCAATTTGCTCCCTCTCTTTTTTTTTTTTTATTTGAGAACACGTAGTTGTTTTGATGATTACTTTCTTGCACATCACAATCAAAAGCACTTCCTGGTCCTTTAATGTTATTCCATTAGCACCTCTAAAAGATTTTTTTCTTTTAAGAAGGGGAAGTTGAATTTTTCGAGTAAAATTAAGCATCCATGACCCTTATTTTTATGTTTAACTTTGTCCTCATCAATCTATCATTGCTCTATTCTTCAACCAACAAATGGTTTAGATGAACAAAAACTGTCTTAATAGTAAATCTTGAATTACACTTTGCGAATAAAAGCAACAGATACCAACTTCTAAAGCCATCCACAAGGTCATAAAGCAACCTTCTGCATTATATCCAGAACAGAGCAATCATTTGAATCTACAAGCAAGTTGATTTTAAGCAAAGAATACTGTCAGTTTTATGTACAGTCAAATGGAAAGAAGATGTATTAACAGCAAGGGTATACCCTAAAGCATTCAAGAAAAGAAAAATAATATCTAGAGTTCAAGACTTAATCTTACGGGCATTATCTACTTGATCCAGCGAATGCCTCAAACAGACCACAGCAACTCATCCATGAAGTTCTTTGCACAGGTCGTATAGCAGAAGCAACCAGCGGCTACATATTTCATCAGCACAAAAAGCAAATACAAAAGTTGTTATGTATCAGTTAAAAGCATGACATATTCAATATATGCCGAGCAGGAAAATAAGAAAACTCAAACCTGTGTATCAGAGTGCCCATGAACTTCTGAATCCTTAATATGGTGTTCACCATTACTAGCATGACCATAATTTGCAGCTTCATCTTCAGGAGCAGTGTACAAATGCATCTGCTTTTCTTCAGTTTCTTGAGTAACTGTGCCCCTTGCCTCTAAAGCTCTCAAAGCATTACCTGCTAGAATAATTGCTTCATCCCTCTTATTCTCTAATCCCAAGTCCACAAGGACTGGCAAACTCCTATCATTCTGATCCATCACAGCCACATCTTTCTTCCCATTTTCATGCATTTCTGTGACTACATTAGAAGTCAACAAACTATGACCTGGACTACTACTATCTCTGCTAATCTTCTCCTCTGGAACAGTATCAGAGTCAGGTTCTGCTACTGAACCATAAACTTCCCCAACTGGAATGGGATTAGGTACTTCAGCCAGACCTTCACAGAAGGAATTAACTGCTTCTGCTGAACTACCAAATGGAGAACTATCCACCACAACATTTGTCTTGTCAATGAAGCGACATTCATCATTACGACGCTCAGTCAACACTCCATCATTGTGTTCCTTCTGCGGTTCAACATGCTCAACCGATGCATTTACTTTTTCAAAACGTTTCAATTCCTTTTCAACCTCTAAAGTACTCTCCCCATCCAGACTCTCAGATGCAACTCCATTACCTGATTCCTTCTGAATCTTAACGCGCTCCTCACTTATGCTATTGCCATTCAATTCACCTGCAGGCTTCGGTTCCTTCTCAATCTGAACAACACTTTCTTCAGCTTTTGGCTCTTCCACTGCTACACCATTATCTTTGTGTTCTTCAATGGATTTGCTCTTCTCACCAGATAATTGAACATGTGAACTATCTTCTACCTTCTTCACATCTTCCTTCTCGCCATCAATGAACTGATGCTGATGACTGGAATGGTCTTGTGAGGCTGGAGAACTAACCTCCTCACCCTCACTTTCTTTATCATCATTTTCTGCCATAGATTGATTCATTCAACAAGAAATCAACAAATATTCAGTACAGAACAGAAAACAGCAACCAACATTCAACAAGCCACAAATCTTAATCATGAAGTAACATGTACAAGAAGCCTGACAATCACAGTAACAAACCACCCTGCATTGATTGAACTACATCGCCATCAAAAACATATAAACAAGTGAAGAAGTCAAGAACTTTCCAACAAAAACACAATAATTGAGCCAAACCCACAAAATCTTGAAAACAAAAGTTGCTGTAATCAGAACAAACAAGAGAATTAAGCCATACCCACAAGGCCAAATTGGGAGACACACAAACTGTAAGGGTCAAACAGAAAAAGATAATAATCAAAAGGGCCAGATGGGTTCTATCTAGAAAGATTGAAAAGGCATTAAAAACCAAAATACCCCACAAGAAAAGGAGTGTGTGCGAGTTTACCATGAGTATGAGAAACAGCAGATTGTGGCTGTGTCTGATGGTTGTGACTCTGATTATGGGACAATGCCTCTTGCTCCTTCTTTTTCTTTTCAGCCTTTCTCTTCTTGGAACCTTTTGGCATGATGACTGATTGATTATTTTTTGAGCAAATGAATCGTGGGCTGTCTCTAAAACTCTCTAGGGAGTACCTTTTTTCCCCCCTTCTTTCTCAGTGTGTGTTGTGTGTGTGATTCTTTGTGGGTCTCTCTCCTTCCCCAGTCTCCGGGATACTACTCGTTTTCTTCTTGTTTTGGAGTGGAGGTGAATAGTCAGTAGGATTAATTTGTCTGTAACCTGTACTGTTCTGAGGATTTGAAAATTCGAAGAAAAGAGGTGGTAAATGCAAGGGAAAGGTCGTATTTTGGCAGAACGTAATGTGGGAAAGATATGGCCATATGCCAGATGGGGTCGGCTATTGAAGATTTCAGGAATCTAAAAAGAAGTCTCAGCCTTTTTGTGGCATTGTTGGATTCTAGGAGTATCTCTATCTCAATAGTGTTTTTCTTTTTTTTTTTTTGGGCCTTTTTCTAATTATTTTATTGTATATATTTATTATTTAATACTCTTGGCAATGATGGTATGGATTTTGAACCCGGTTGTTGGCAGATTTTGTTGCTTGAAAGAACTCTTTAGTGTGTTCGTATAGGAGATTATTTAAAATATTTTTTTGAAAAGAATATTATAATATTATTTTTTTTATAATACGATATATGTGAGATAGAAGATAAATAAAAGATAAAAAAATATAGTTTAGAAATATGTTTGTGATTCAATCAAATAATTTTTTAACAAATAATAACATATTCAAACAAATCTTTTATTTTTTTTGTGTTTATTTAAAGTAGTTTCTGTTTTTATAGACTGCATATCTTTTATCAAATTTTCTAACAAAGCTAACTTTTTGTGACAAGTGGAAAGTTTTTACTCATCAAATTTTTGTAAAATACCTTTTTCTATGTATGTTCAAGTTAAGAGTTCTAATTCCAAGATATTTATGAAGCAAAATTTTGGTGTACGGTAAGATTTGCATTTTTGTATGCGTAAGTAATTCAAAGGAAGGTTAGAAAGGTCGGTGCATCTTTTACTTTTTAAGGTTTTTTTTGTGATTGAGTCAACAAAAATGAATAAGAAATATAAAATAAAATATTGATTATATTAACCTTCTTTAATTTTTGCAATTGTGGAAAAATTTTACTTTTTTTTTATAAAGTCGAAAAATCTTAGTTTTATTGTTGCAATTAAATACAATGACATAGCCTCTAAACTCATAAATATGTCATAAGTCACTTTATTTTGGCACATATTTCAAGAATAACACAATAGTTGGCCCTTATGCCTTTACCGAGCTTATTTTACATTTATCAAGGTCATCATTCATTTAGATAATCGTTTAAAATCTCCTTCCCCGCCAACTTTAACTTTTCTCCTTCATTTATAGGCAATAAATTAAGAGTAAATCTTATATACACTATCAAAGTTGGATGCATGACATATATGCAAAATTTGGATTTTAAATTCAAATTCGGGTTATATGTCATGCATCAAATGATGAAAGTGTATATATTATCAGTGTATAGATGATTAATCCATAAATAAAACTCTGTGCATGAGAACTTTTCAAAGTAGTTAAATTATTTAGTTTAGTAAAAGATAATATATCTTCGTAATTCAAAAGAGTTTTTCTAGTGTTTCTAAACCCTCTTACAGGCAAAGTACAAAATGCAAGAACTAGAGATGAGCGTGGAAATCAATGAAGGATCTCGCAATTTTATTATTATTATTATTGTTGTTGTTGTATCACTAGATCCTCTTAATTTTAAGAGAAATATTATGTGCACTCCATTTTTTTGTTATTTACACTTTTATCATTTGTTTTATCATATAGTCTAATAAATGAAAACTATATGATTAAAATGATAGTGGGAGTGTTAACAATAAAAATTGCAGTGCAAATAACATTTTCCTAATTTTATCTCTAATTGCATTTATCCTCTTCAACTTTTTCTTAAGGCACTTTACCCTTTCTGGATTTTAGGATAAAAGGGCCTTTTCTCTATTAATTATTTCTCGATCTATAATTTATTCTATGTTCTTTCTTTGTTTTTTCTTTTCCCATTCATTTTCTAATCGTTCCTTTTCATCCTCTCTCACATGATTACCTAATTTCCTTTCCTTTGGTATTATTATTTGGACATTTAGATTAAAAAGTTTAATCTACTCAAACTTATTCTTTTACATTTTATCTTTTTCATTTATTTATTTCCATTAATAATAATAATCACAAACCCTATGTTATAAGAATATATATATATTAGATATATGCAAAGCACATTTAACATAGTATTTTATTATTCAAATACATACAAATAAATTAAAGCTTAGAATTTATCATTTATTAATAGTAAAAGTAATAGTAAATCATAATAAAAATAATGTTTATCAACTACGATTAGTAAACAGTAAAAATAAACAAGAATACTTGTTTTGTTTAATTGTTATTGTTTTTAAATTAAGTAATCATAAGCTCTGGTTTGATTATATCTACTTAAATATTTAAGTTGCAAGATATGCTTTTCATTGTGACAAGTAGATAGCATTTGCTCATACCATATAGTATGCTATGAATTATAATAGTGAAAATAAATAAATTAAATAAGAACAGTAAAATTAGAAGTAGAAGAAAATTAAAATATTACTATAAGCATAAAATTGGCAATACTAACTGGAAAGATAAGGAAATATGGCATGAGAGAAGGGGGGAAAAAAAGAAAAAGAAAGACATAGAAAAGAAAAAAAAATAGTTGGGGGATGAAAGAATGAAGGATAAAAGAAACATAACATAGCAAGAAAAGTTTTCTCCAAACAAATCAAAAAGGGGATTAAGTGCATATTAACACAATTTAGGAAGGTAAAATACAACTAAGAGTAAAGTTAAGCTGGATTTAGTACATTTAACCATTATTATTGTGCGAACCAGTCTGTGACTCTGTTCACCAAAATTTCTTCCATTTGGTTCACAATAGAATGAAAGTCCAATTTTTGAGTTAGTCTAAACAATGTGTTTATTTGGTGTCTACTTTAATAACATAGAAACCAATAGAAATCTGTATAAGAACAACTAATAGATACTCAAAATCCTGTAAACTAGTTTTAGTTGGTTCCTACAATCAGTTCGGGAGATTAGAGTGTTATAATATTAATTAGTCTGAAAAAAAATTGACAAAGAAGTCGCTATTTCAAAAAACTAAGAGGAAATATGTGCAATTTATAACAAATTCTTTATCATATTAATTTATTTTGGGCGGAAAACAAGAATCGAACCCGTGTCCTCTCCTTGGCAAAGAGAAATTTTACCATCCAACCATATCCACACTTTCCAATCTTGATATATAATATGTCCACCCAATATTAAATTAATAAAATTAACATACACCCAGCTCATTTTTATATAGTGTCGAATAAAAAATGTTCTCCTAAGGGCGATTCCAATTATTTAAAATTATTTCATTAATTATTAACTACTTTTTCATCGTTCGAGAAGTACGCAAGACTAAGCAAATCCATAATGATGTACCAGAAAATACAACATTTTTGTTTAGGTGAAATTAAGGGGAAAAAAGTTAAGAAATTGTATTATCTGCTATAAGTGTAAAAAAATCAAAGTAAATAGACAGATAAAGAAATAGTGGATTCCACCGTTTCCATGGTGACTTCGTAAATGAATATGTGTGTGTGTGTACGCATGTATCAAGTTTTGCCGACTTTGACAAATTTGACGTCATAGTCTAATTAGTCTCATCTACTTTATTCACGAAGCTAGTCAAAAAGGTCATAATTAAATGTTCTTTCTATCCTCTCTACTTAGTAGCAATATCTTTTATGTCCAAATCGACCCATTGGTGAACTGTTTAATGGACAACCACGGAATCAACGCCTTGTTTGGCAGATAAGTTTTTTGTTAAATTTATTTGCTACAAATTTTTTGAAAACTTTAACTTTAGTAACTTTAAAAAATTTCTCAAAGTTTTTAAACTATACACTTCAAAATATTCAAAAAAAATACATTTCAAAAATTTTTTTAAAAATTTTTACAGTAAAATACAGTAAAATTTTAGATAAACATCCAAAAAACTCACTTGACAAATGAGGCTCAAGTTTGAAACTACACTATCTAATATACTCATAAATAGGAATTGTCTTTTAAGAATTGTAGTGGAAACTGACAATTGCCTTTTAAAAGAATTGTCTTTGAACTCTTTATTCTTTAACGGAAAGCAAATATGGTTAATGTACTTTACACTTGGCACCAAGCTAATTGTTCTTCTAGAGCACATAAATTAATTCAGTGTTACCTCAAAGATCAAACTAACTCCACCAGAAATGACAGGAGAAAACGACTTTGGATAAGGTGTTTGAATAGAGAAGGAATGAGACGTGCAAACACGGAAGCATCTAACATTTTCAAAGATCAATGAAATATGAAATAAATGCTATGACATTTTCATGAAGATACTATACAAACAAGTGGTGCCCATTTTGCCAACCCCCCAACCTTCCCTTGTCAAATTGGCAAACTGTTTTTTTTTTGCAAGTTCTTTTTCAAATCATAATCACCTTCCCCTGTCAATTCGTTTAACTGCTTTTTGCTAAACTCATTAGTACCTGAAAATTTATTTATTGATAGACCACCTTGATGGATTATGTGGAGCCACATGGCAACTGCTGCGTATTTAAATTCTCGAACCACATGAAGATGAAGTAGGCCGACATATTTTTTGACCCTGATAGAATTAAAGTAATTAACCTCTGCCAGATCTAGAAACACATCACCAAAGTACACTAAATTTAATCCTCAATATGTGGTGCTTTTAACCTTTTTCAATTAGGGTTTTCATCGATTAAATGGCTAGCAACCAACAAGCTAGTTAATAAACGATCATATTGGATGAGGGATGTTGGATTAGATAATTAACCTTTAATTTTTTTTCAAAAAGCATATTAACGAATTTGATTTCCACTTTTTTCCCTTTTCAATAAGTTATCTCTTCATGTATATGATAGTCTAAACATTATAATTCTCATAAGTACCTACATTAAAATCCCTGACAATCATCACTGATTCAGAGTGTGTAACGTGACGTATTCTTGTACATACATAATAACATAGTGCTATATCACATTATTTTCTTATAAAATATTCTAAAAATTATACTACAAACTTATCTAACCAACGACAAAATATATATTCAAGATATAGTAGATTTTTGTACTTGTTAATTTTGCTCTTGTAGACCACAAGGATGCGTGTAATTTTTCTTTTTATGCGTGTAATTATGATTGAAGTTTGGAAGAAATAAACCAATCACAGTAGTTATACCTTGCCTTAATTCTACCAGCCCGAGCACCCTTATTTCTTGGGGGAAATGGCGAAACTTATCCTTGTTGATTTAGCCAAGAAATTGTATTAACTCATTTTGCTCATGCAATTTCACTGGACAAAATTGAGCAAGCATTTTTAGTTTCAGTTCCCAAAATTGTCTTAACACCATCATACACATCTAAGCTCAAATTGGATTAACTTGGATTTAAGTTGGTGGATCTTGTCTCAAGACTATTATACGTCAAAAATTTTCTCAATTGTTTCCTTAGTATATTAGTGGAAGATGATAGGTGCCAAAGAAAATGTTTGGACTAGCCGACTAGGTTGTTTATTTCAAGTGCAGGACTGAGGGCTGATATTGCCTTATAATTCCTGCGACTTGACTCGTTTGCTGTTCGCAAGGACGAGCCCAACCTTTGCTTTGGTCTACCAGCCGGTTGGCTTCTTTGCCTGAGTTAAAACTGGGAATGAACAGGGAATAAGTGTGAAACTACCGAAAATTCGTTCCTTAATATAAACTACTTACATTACAAAAAGGATTAATCTTCCATACACTGATAGTATGTACACTTTCACCATTGAATGCATGACACATAATCCGAATTTGAATTTGAAATCCAAATTTTGCATATGTGTCGTGTATCCAACCATGATAGTGTATACATTGTCAGTGTATATAAGATTTACTCTTACAAAAATAGTGGGTGTAACTGACTTCAAAAAATATCAACTTTTGAGTAATGAAAGGGAAAAAAAAAAGAAGTAGTTAAACTAAGGGTGCCTTTGTTATAAAATTGAAGTGTGAAAATTGAAATCTGAAATCTGAATCTATTAAATTATTGAATTGTTAAGTATTAAATCAAATACATTTGAGTGTATGTTACATTCAGTGATAAGTGAATAGTTTATCACTTATTTTTTAGAACAAGTTTTGCTTAGAAAATTCAATAGCACTTAATTAATTTAGATGTTCAATTTTTGATTATTAAATGCGTCTTAATATATTAAGATCTAAATACATTAAATTTTAGTGCTCCATTGCGATACCAAACGGGGCTTGTTTAGCCATAACTAAGAATGAATTGAGCAAAGTCCCAAAAACATGCTGGGGTTGGGCCTAGTGTTTAGTGCACTGCAAAGAGAGACATTAGTTACCGACAAGAAAATAGTAGTTACTTTATCACGGCACATTCCTACCAACAAATCTATTGGTACGAAGGTCCGTAATAAAAGTTTCTCTACTAAAGGCAAAGACACCTTTAAACAGCCTGATTAAGCCTCTCTTTTCTCACTATTCTGCTACTTTATCAATACTAAATATAGTCGGAAAGAAAGGTTGGCAATAGATCGTGGCATGTTTGTGTTGTGTTATTGTCATGTTTGTGCCGAAAAAATCTCAATTTGGATCTGACCCACTAAACTTTCGTGTTGTATATGTCATGACGTGCTCGTTAACAGGTTAACACAACCCAATCCATTTAACTCATTAAACATTTTGAATGATAATAATTGTTGTTAAATGAAGTCGTGTAACACACATTCTACTTCATCTAGTCTTGCTATTGAAGAGTTTGAAGAGTTTTCAAAGATAAGATGCACGATAAAATCTTCAAGGTTTAAAACATGAAAGCAAGTGTCAAATTTCAGCATCCGCTTTCAATAAAAAGAAAACTCATTACTGATGCATAATAAAATGCATAACTTAAAAGTCTACAAGTTTTTTTGAAGACACAATGCCTAGTAAAGTCTTCAAAATACAAAATAAGTTTCAATGTTTAGAATTCTCAATAGGAACAAAGTCTAATACTTCCACACATAATCAGACATTAAAGTTATAATAGCAAATAATAGAAGGGACAATGTATGTTTTCATTCCTAAACTTTGGGCCGTTAACAAATTTCATTGTCAAACTCTCTGCCATAATATATTTAGTATCTAAACTGTTTTTTTTTATCAATTTTATCCTTAAATGGAAAATTAATTAATTTGAATGTAAGTCGAGCATGTAATGAGCATGAACCCATTAAGTAAGAAGATTTGCACGACTTAAAATTAGCAAAACAAAATGGCTATCTTCACTCTAGCAGCTCCAATACCATTCTTCCCAGCTCCAATTTCCATTCAAATTGACTAATTTTCCATTTAATGATGAAATTGGTTAAAATTTGACAGTTCAAATACTAAATGTGCTTTGTCAGAAAGTTTGAGACGAAATGCGTCCATAGTCCAAAGTTTACGGATGAAAAACTGGCATTTTCCCAATAATAGAAAAAAAAAAACAAGCTGATAGATGATCCATTAATGTTCAACTATCATCAAGTTAGTGTGTCAACCTATGAGTTGAACCAATTTGACCTTCTTACATTCATATTCCTGTCAACCCAATAATGATCCACTTATATCTAATTCATAATAAATCTATTAATATTAAGTCGTATTTGAATCGTATTATTGTGTTGTGCCAGAAATTACCACCCTTATGAGAGAATCAGTAGCTAGGGGGAACAAAGAGAAAAAGAGAAAGTTTTGGATGTCTTCTTGATGATAAACATTAAAAAGTTACATTTTCTTTCTTTTTGTTTAAGTTTCTTCAAAGAAATTACACGTGGCATTTGTGTTAATTCGTGTAAACTTGCATAGAAGCCTAGTTGATTATAGGGATAATTTGAGAAACCTCCCCTGAGATTTCTAACAGTTTTGTTACCCTCTTTTGAGGTTCTAAAAATATCACTAAACTCCCTTGAAACCAACTTTCTTATAACAATTTAGCCCAATTCAAAAAAGTAACAATTAAGAAAAATTTTAGGTGTGAGAAGATTTATTTATGCCAAGAGTACTCCTCAACTATTACACTAGTTGGATTAAATATTTGATCTAACTTGTTAATTTACTTATGGGGCCATTACTACACATGGTCAATAAAAAATTTCCATCATCCATAACAAAAATAACAACTTTCAAAATTTAACAAAACAATTTTATTCCATACCTTAAGATACCACAATTACAAAAAAAAAATTAGTCCAATTGAAATCTCTTTATTTTTTATTCCTTTTATTTATCAAGTACATAAATTGGAAAAAGGGATGCCTAGTATTGGATCCCTTTTTAGAGGCCAAATTAGATTTTCTTTTTTACATATCAAATTATGGTTAATTAGTTTGTAAATGGCTTAATTGTTTCTCATCTCGAAATCCATTAATTTATCAACTGCATTACATTTGATTTCTTTTATTTGTCAAGTATATAAAAATTAAAAAAGATGCACCTAATATTACCTATTTTTAGATGGCGAATTAATTAACTTTTTACAATCCAAATTATGGTTAATGTAGTTAGCAAACATTTAACTCTTTTCCTTCAAATATATGTGTAATTATTCTAAATTATAAGGGTAATAGAGTCATTTAGCCATTAATGATATAAGCATTGGGTCCCAAATGATTGACAGGGGAGGCGAGTAAAATTTTTAAAATCTCAGGGGAGGGCAGTGAAATTGTCAAAAACTTCAAAGGAGGTTTCTAAAATTATCCCTTGATTATAGTCTTGGTATGTTTGTATGAATTTAAGCAAGACAAGTTTTTATCATTTTATGTAACCACTTTTCAAGTAAATTTGTGCAATACTTATGGAATATTTAAAATCCATCTCTTATATACAAAAAAAGCTAATTGCTACAATGAAGGATTTCTAAACAGCCACTAAGTCCAAGGATGGAAATGCCACAGCTGTTATTGCAACTAGGGCTGCATGTTGCTACTGCCAACCAGGGATGTAATTGAACCGAGCTGCTCGCGAGCTAAAGCTTGACTCGAACTCGGTCAAACTGAGTTCGAGTCGAGTTCGAGCAGCTCGATAAGATTATCGAGTCGAGTTTGAGCATCCAGAAGCGATGCTTGAAGGCTCGACGAGTCTTATCGAGCATTTTAATTTTAATTATTTAATATATTATTATTATAAAATTACCCTTATACCCAAAAGAATTGTCGAATTTACGAAATGTTTCAAGTCATATAAAAATTTTAAAAGGGCAATAATGTCTTTTCACTAAAAAATTATCAAGAAAATGAAATTTAATAACTTGAGCTCGACCGAGCTCGATAAGGCTTGCATGGACTCGAGCCTATGCGAGTCGAGCTTGAGTACTGCGAGCAAGCTTCGAGCTCGAGCTCGAGCTCCAATAATACTACTCACTCGAGCTCGAGCACCTTTTCTGTATGTCGAGTCGAGCTCGAATATGGCGATACTCGAGCTCGACTCGACTCGATTACAGCCCTACCGCCAACTATAAATGGTGGCCTAGCCTGTCGTTGCATGGTTTTTGTGGTGGCAAGGTGGTGGTCACTAGTGGTGGTAAAATTAGTAAGTGTTGGGTAAAAGGGATGTGAAATTTTTTAAGAAAGTTAAGTTTTCAAAAATTGATTTCTTATTGTTCGAGAAGAAAACTTATTCATGATTTATCTTTCGTGAAAATCCCAAATTGCCATTAACAACTTTTCGACAACAATATTTATTTATTTGAAAGTATATCTTCTAAGAAATCCCTTGCTTTAATGAGTCGCTAAGTGATTAGTTTTAAAAGAAAACGTAAACTATTAGTTTTTGAATTTCTAGATCATCATAAAGAGGGTATTTATCAAAGCTTAAATCATGTTTTAAGGGATTTTTTAATTTATTATGTAATTTGCCATGAAAACTCCATGATTTGACAAAATAGATGGAGTTACTTAATAGGCAGCTCCTTGCTCATCTTATTTGGTTATATACTTTGTTAATGAAGATACATTTGACTAAAATGGCTATGATGAGGTGTGGATTAGTAGACTGAGTAGAGTGTTTAAAAATTATTTTGAGTCTTCTGACATTATTTCTAAACAATGTCAAACTATTTTTAAGCATAGTCTTTTTTTCAAGTATTTTTAGTTAGTTAGTTGGTTGTTAGTCTAGCCTATGATATATAGATTTGTACTTTGACAAATTATTGAGCCTTTCTACTGCAATGCCAATTATACTTCTCCTTCAACCTCTTTTTCTTGTGCATTTATATATTAGTGTTACTTCAACAGCAACACCAAATTCAACAACATGCCAATACTTTTTAAACATCAAGATGTTCTTGATTACTATACTCTAACGGTGATAGCGACCATCAAAATTTAGAATGACTAATTGCACAAAACATTTAGAAACCATTTGTAAAATTTTGTTTTTATCTCGCTTGCTTGAGGACTCTCACTTAAAAAACTCCATTATCTTTTATTTGTACTAGTATTAGTAATAGCTTAGAGAAAGAGAGAGAGAGAGAGAGAGAGAGCAAACAAGAAGTTCTCTTAACTTCTACTCTTTAGGTCTGCACACCTATTTCCTTCACCGTGTACATGTTGTATTTTGACTTGCTACAGCCTCCTATTAGCTCTGATTAGGATAAGATGTAAGAACCAAAACAACCGTGTTCAATTAAATTATGAGATGTGTGTGATATTTTGTAAAGCCAAGATGATTCTATCTCTGATTGCCCATTTCTCTGATGTTGAATTGGTAGCAATTCCAATGTTTCTGCTAAACCTAGCCAATCACTATCCTAGATGATATCTCAAGAGCCCACCAATACCTGCTTTCCCTAGATTACCTAGTGAGGCACCATTTGTGTTCAACGTGACAAAATGGGCAGGGGAAAAAGACCAAGAAATAAGAATTTTATTTTTCATGGAACTTGGTTGCTTAGAAGGTCCAATAAAAGAAAATTCAGATATAATGAATAAATAAAGTCGTAAAAGATCTTTAGTTCTCTTAATAGGATAAAAAATGAACATGTTTTAGTTATACCATAAATTCCAGCAAGCAAAAGGAAATAATGTGTCCTAAGGGATAGGATACACACTTGCTCTTGTGTTTTGAAAGCAACCCATCTTTAACTAGTCACAGAAAGAGAGATTAGTCATACCCATGCTCTGGGAATTAAATCTAAGAGAGTTCCAGAATTGAAGAGCCTCGGAGCAAAGTCTAATTACATGCTCAGAGGTCTTAATATGTCACAAAAAGGACATGAATTATCAGTAATGTTGTATCTCGAATACAACATATTTTTAGTAGGAAGTTTGTCAAGGAAACACAACCAAATAAAGTGTTTAACTCTCGATAAAGCTTGAATGCTCCAAACCCAAGAAGCGTTGAGTGGTTCAGAGATAGACTGATAAGGCTTAGAGAAGTGGAAAGCAAGCTTGTAAGCTTTTTTGGAGTAGAATTTGCTACAGCCCAAATAATGGCTTCTAGGCCATTATTATCTTTTTGCTTTAGAATTGCTTTGATTTCCTGAGTGATGGAGTCAGGGATGTCAAAAGAGATAGCATGCAAATTCCAAGGCTAGTTTGGACCAAAATAGTTTTTAACAAGGAGTACATCCTCTCCTTGAGCAAATGGACCTCGAATGAGATTTCTAAGGAGCCCTATGCTAGTACAATTTTCATGCGAGAACCTAATGTGAAGGCCATTTTTGATAATTCAATGTCTACTAACATTGAAAATGTCAACCCTTTGGAGAAGGCAATTTTGTTAATGGATCTAGGGCATTTTTTGAGAAAGAGTTTCCTACGGATGGTAGAGTTACCTTGATCTACATATTTAGCCCTAAAAATGGTGGCCTATAAGCTGCTATTATCATTGTAAAGTCTCCAATTGAGCTTGGCTAAGGCAGTCTCATTTGTGGCTTTCATCTTCTCAATGCCAAGACCTCCTTGATTTTTAGGTTGGGTTATAATGTCCCAATTGGTAACGCTAATTTTCTTATATTTATTAGCCTACACCAAAGAAATGCTTGTGAATTCTATCAATACTCTCACAAAAGGAACGAGAAAGGGGTGCATATGAATGTAAAAAGAAGGAATTGCAAAGGTGACTTACTAGATAAGAGTTCTTGTAGCAGCTAGAGAGAGGAGATTGGCTTGCCAACTATTGAGTTTTTACTAAATTTTTTCTACACTAAAATTGAAATAATTTTTACTGACTCTCTCATGGATTAGAGGAAACTCAAGGTACAACCAAGATTGCTAGCCTCTCTAATGCCTAGAGTATTGGAAATTTATTGTCTAGTTCCTTGAGAAGTGTCGGGGGAGAAACATATCCTAAACTTGTCAATGTTGACTTTGAGACTAAGTTGAGAACTCATCTAACATTTCTCTTATAGAGCAAATTTTGGAGAAAAGTATGATATCATCAGCAAATAGGCAGTGTAATATGGAGGATCTATTTTTACAGATGGTAATTGGTTCCCATTCTTATGACTATAGACTTATTGGATCTTAATAGAAAGGAATTCCATTAGGTTACCAAATTTCCCTCATTCTTAGAAAGAATACCATCAAGTAGTTTTGGCTAAGTCCAATTATTCTAGTTTGATGGCTGATGTGCGACCTGATCCTAATTGCCTTTATCTTTGGGTGTATTAAGATGATTATTATTTTTTCTTCCATTAGCCTTACTGTTTAATACCGATGCCGAGCTAAACTTTTGCAGAATTTCGATTCTTGGCATGGTGCGCATGTTGTGACATTGATTTGGAACTCCTGATCCTAATGCTGGTTGGAGAGAAAGGTTCATTACTATTGAGTGCACATCCTTCTTCTAGTTCTATCTCCCCTGCATCTAGGTGGTGTTGCTCATAGGAGGACTTAGGATCTGCAAATTTGGATTCATCTACATAGAGCAAATTGTGATGTTTATGCATCCCATATGTTCATGCCAGGATCTGCAAGTTGGAACATTCTCTTTTCTAGTTTAAGCATTCGAATAGGTAGAAAAAGTTGAATCATAAGAATCATTAGATTTTATTTAACCACCAGTATGTCGGATCTGGTTGATTTCAATGTGTGGGACTAAGATTACCATACAAGCGTGTTACATAAGTTTTTTTTTTTTTAAATCTTCAATGTGTTTGTTAAAATGATAAGGTAGATTAGGGCATAATGAAAGTAATTGCCTAATCATTCCTAAATTGATTAAAATTATGGATAAGGTCTGCACTCAATGATATAGAGTGAAAGATATTCTAGAATTGTAGTGACATTTTTTTTAATTTTCTCTCTATTCATCATAGGCTAGTAACCTTTTGTAGATAACTTAAAATAGAGATGAATAAAAAAAGGAAATTCCTCTATCGATGCAAGAAAATGAAAGGGCAAAAAAAGAAAGATTCTGCTTAAGAAAAAGTTTACATACTTGGTTTATTGTTTTGCTAAAAGAAAAGGTAACACTAACTTCAATTGGTAGCTAAGGCAAAGAAGTTTCTACCTAGTGATGGGTTTTATTTTTTCCTAGTATCTTCGATGGGTAAGCCGAAAAAATCAATATGAATTGGCTATTTTTCAATGCCGTATTATGCTCCTTATACTTGGACTTGGGAGATACTTTAATTGAAGTGATAAATTAAATAGAAGCAAAAAAATTCAGACAATAAACAATTATTGGGATGTAAAGGCCAACTAATTTATGCATTGCTTTGATGATCAGCTATGAAATATGACACGATTATTTTGCTATATTATCCAAATAGTACTGTTCTTTTCTTAATAAGTTTTCTCGTAAATGCTTTTCATTAACGTGCTTATGTTTATTTATATAGTTATAAAAATGTTAAAGGATCCATTTGCGGTTCAATTGTGGGTATGCAAATGCAAAAAATGGCGGTAGTTGCTTCAAAAAAGTTACTAGAAAGTAAGAGAGTTTTTTATAGCACAATATACAAAATGAGTTAGCACTCTTAAAGCAAAGAAATCTTGAAGTTGGTCATAGGAGGATATGACAAAAGTGGAGTAAGAGGGTAAAAGATACATTTTGTTATATATTTTTATTTTATATGTGTTACTGTATTTAGTGTACAATGAGATGTTCTTTAGCTATTCTTAGAAATAAATGGTAGTTCATTTAAGTTATTGTTGAAGGTAATTTGACCTAGTAAGATGCACCTATTTGGCGTTCTCTTTCAAGGATAGGCAATCTTTAGAAGGGGTTGGATAATGAAAAAAAGTAAATTGTATGGAAAAATAAATGCAGTGGCTTGCTATATGTCGATTCAATTATAACGCCTAGTTTCATTGTCAATGGGTAATGAACAGTTTCAATCCATGGACTTGTGAGTTGTAGATGGATAGAGGAATTAGCCAGTGAAAGAGATAAATATCTATACAGTACTTGGTGTGACAGCCCCACCTTCCTCTAAGGCGTACCAAAGGGGTGAGCGGACTGCCTGCCCAACTCTCACCAGGACTACTAGCGCGACTATGTACAGTCTAAAACGTTCCGGAAGGTATTAGCGCACTCAAACTAAACAAAACCATGAAATGAAAACGGAATATCGGAGCCGCACATGAACAGTGCCAATCACATTTATACATGTAAGGTTTCCAGCTTACAACTCAAAAGATAGTGTTAAAACAAAATAATTTAGATTTTCCAACCATCAAGGAGCTATACAAAAGTATATTAAACTAGCTCAACTCGACTTCAAATTCACAGTTTCCAAAAGGTATTCACATCTCTGTAAAGAAAACAAAGGCAATGGAGTGAGCTTTCGCCCAATGAGGTACACTCATGCAGATCAGTAAAGTTCACATAAGCACAAATTTGCTCAGTCCAAAGGTTCAACAAGTAATCCGAACTAACATTACATTTAAATTCAATAAAAGGATACGGACGGCTCTCAAGAGCCCTTTTCCTCGCTTGCCGTACTTGATCTCGCCCCGTTGACCCTCCGTCAACGCTTAAAGAAGTAACCAATACCGTAGACCCCACTTTCTCCAATTTCCATCCACCTCACATACCCCTACCGGGCCCGAACTCTATTCAGTTTACAATGGTAATACTCGAGTATACCGGAATCAAGGGTCTCATACCCAATGATTCCATAGAAACAGTCCCCACGACTTATCAATCTCCTCGACCATGCCCTTGCTGGCTCGAGTCAATCGACCGCCAATGGGGTTGAACTCAGAGTAAACAGTAAGAGTCGTTAGATACATGTCCAAACGACACCAATTCAAGTATATTCAAAGACATTCAATTGATACAGTAACAGTCACATAAGCCATTGAATGTAAGAGTGATAAAGTATACCCTTAACTCAACCAAGCTCATCACTACACACAAGCATTCAAGCCATAGATTTCAAGTATAGCGAAGCCATGAAGTAACAAGTATGTGAGTAATACACTCACCAATCAAACAAAAGGAATTTTACAAATTTTCGTCCAATGAGCGCCTTGGGTCACCGGCACGCCCTAAAACATTCAAGTAAACACAATGAGACTCGAATACGAGTCATAAACCGAATCCACATACTACTAGAGTAAAATCAAATAGAACGTATAAGTGCAAAATCAAACTAGGGAGAGTCCGGAAATGAAGTTTAAGCCCTAAACCCGAAAGGCAGATTTGATGTTATTTAGCGTAATGGACACAACCGGAGCTACAATTATCGGATTAAGGTGTAATTCATACCGTTTCGAAGCTAAGATAAAGGGCTACAACTTTACTGAAGACCACTCAGTCCAGTTCATGGTGTAACTAGGTCAAAATTTCAATGTACCAAACTAGAATCGCACAAACAGGTTAGCTAACCACATTTTGGTTAAACGACCATAACTCGGGCTACCGAATCCAATTGGGGCCTTTCCAGGGCCGTTAGAAAGTGAAGACACAGCACTACAACTTTTGTGTTTTGGCCAAAATCAAACTCAGTACGCATCAGGGTGAACGGTCGCGGTCAGTTTGGGTGAACTGCCAACCCTGACCGCCGAATTCCTACCTAGGGCAGTCTGGGTATTTCCATCTTTTCACAAGTTACCGAGCTCAGATTGGGCTGGAATTTTACAGGATACTATAAAACATTATTTCCTACAACTTTTATGTTTTAACCTAAGGCTAATTCGGCCTTCTTCCTATCCAAACAGTACCGGGCAGAACAGGGTTAATTGAAACCCTAATCTGGAATTTTTCGCACAAAGTGGAAATTTTCCGCAATTAGCTACAATTTACGCACTATAGCTTCATTCTAGACTATCCCACGCCATCATCCATGGCCACACAATATTAAACATATAAAAACAGAAAAATCAAGAATAAATATAAAAAATTTACCAATCTCTACCAAAAGTCAAGAAATCTTCCACAAAATCACATATTTAACCAACACAAGTTATTAATTTAATATTACCAAGACCAAAGATGGAGTTCCTTAGCTACTCACCTTGCAACCTCAAGAAAGGAAGCTACTTAGCACCACTTTCTTCCAACCCATTTCACCAACTACTTCAATACCACCTAACTAAGGATTTTTATGGAGTGATTTGAAATTTTATCGGTTAGATTTGAAGATTGGAGCAAGTTTTGGAAGGAATATGTTGAAGGTTTTTCTTTCTTTTCTCTCCAAGATGTTCGGCCAAGAGGATGAAGAAAGTGATGAATTGTTGGTCAATTTTGGTTAATTGGTAAAGTAAATGAATAGTAGTCAAAGTCAAGATTAAATCACAAGTTGACACTTGTCACCCTTATTTAATGCAACTCTATCCTTTTGTCTCTCCAATGATAATCCATCTAGGTAACTTCTAATTATCTCTTAACACCTGATAAATTAAACCCGGTATACACAACTTAACCTAATTGGCCGAATTTTATCGAATTTATCGCACTAGTGGGTCCCACATCCGGTATATACTCTTAAAACCTTATAAACTAACATATACTAGAAAAATGATTTAAAAATCATATTTACTCATAAAAATTATTTTTAAAATTTTTCGAATAAAGAAAATGTGGAAAAGGGTGCAATTAAAAGAAAATAAAACCTAGAAATTAAGAAAATTACGGGTTCTCACACTTTCTCCCCCTTAAAAGAATTTCGCCCTCGAAATTTCTCACCTTGATTCACGAACAGTTCAGGGTATTTCTTTTGCATTTCCTCTTCCACCTTCCATGTGGCCTCCTCTACCCCATGGTTTCTCCACAATATCTTTACCAAATGAATCTGTTTGTTTCTCAGCTCCTTAACCTTTCGGTCAAGCAACTGTACATATTTCTCTTCGTAGGTGAGCGATTCATCTATTTCGATTTCCTCCGACTGTAAGATATGAGACGGGTCGGGATAGTACTTCTTAAGCATCGAGAAGTGGAAGACATCGTGAATTCGGGATAGACTGGGCGGTAGTTCTAGCCGATACGCTACTTTACCCATTCTCTGGAGAACCTCGAAGGGTCCGATGAACCTCGGTTGCAACTTCTTCCCTCTGCCCGCTGTGACGCTCCGTAACGGTGTGATTTTGAGGAAAACACGGTTCCCGACTTCAAACACCAAGTCTTTTCTTCGATTGACCGCGTAGCTCTTTTGCCGGCTTTGAGCTGTTTGGAGCTTTTGTCGTATCAACTCGACTTTTTCTCGTGCCTCCTCCATCCATGGAATAGTCGTTGGATCTAGGGTTTTCCTCTCGCCGACTTCATTCCAGTAGATCGGTGATCGACATTTCCTCCCATAAAGTGTTTCGTATAGTGCCATTTGAATTGACGAATGGTAGCTGTTATTGTAGGCAAACTCTACTAAGGTCATATGTTAACCCCAATTACCCCCAAACTCCAGAATGCATGTCCTTAACATATCCTCGAGAGTTTGAATTGTTCGCTCTGATTGTCCATCCGTCTGAGGGTGATAGGTGGTGCTTAGGTTGAGTTTGATCCCCAGAGGCTCTTGGAATTTCTGCCAAAACCTAGATACGAATTGGGGATCTCTGCCTGAAACGATGCTCACAGGAACGCCATGTAGCCTTACGATCTCGTCCATGTACATCTGAGCCAATTTCTCCATGGAGTATTTCATGTTTACCGGCAAGAGATGGGCCGATTTGGTTAATTGATCGACGATCACCCAAACGGCATCGTGTCCTCGTTGTGTTCGCGGCAAACCTGAAACGAAATCCATTGTGATGTTTTCCCACTTTCACTCGGGTATCTCAAGGGGTTGTAACAAGTCCGATGGTTTTTGATGCTCCGCCTTAACCTGTTGACAAACGAGACATTTTTGCACGTACAGAGCGATCTCCTTCTTCATGTTATCCCACCAATATGTTCCTTTTAGGTCTTGATACATCCTGCTACTACTCGGATGGATTGTGTATCTGGACCGATGAGCTTCCTCTAAGATCTCCGTCCTTACCACTTCATCTTTAGCCACCACCACTCGGTTTCGGTATTTTAGAATACCCTCGGAACTAAAGTTGAAGTCGTTTGATTCCCCTTTTTCCACATTCTCTCCCCACTTTTGCACCATCGAATCCTCCTTTTGCGCTTCTTTAATTCGCTCCAGTAGGATGGATGTTACCTTAATATTACCAAAAACCACCTTATGGCTCCCAAGGCAGGGTTTCCACTCGCAAATAGATTCTAACAAATCCCACTCTTTGATCATTAACCCTGCTACTTGAGCTTTACGACTTAAGGCATTAGCTACCGCGTTCGCCTTCCCGGGATGGTAGTTGATAGTGCAGTCGTAATCCTCCAGAAATTCCATCCACCGTCGCTGCCTCATATTCAATTCTTTTTGTGAAAATAGGTACCTAAGGCTCTTGTGGTCTGAGTAAACCTCGAAAGTCACCCCGTATAGGTAGTGTCTCCACTTTTTCAGAGCGAAAACAACCGCGGCTAACTCAAGATCGTGGGTTGGGTAGTTCTATTCGTGGGGTTTCAATTTCCTAGAGGCAAAAGATATCACATTCCGATTTTGCATCAGTACACACCCCAGATCTTCCCGCGACGCGTCGGTATAAACGGTAAAATCGTCTATTCCGTTTGGCAAAACTAGAATCGGTGCCATTGTTAATCTTTTCTTTAACTCTCGAAAGCTAGCTTCACACTTGGCATCCCACATAAAACGACCATATTTCTTCGTCAGATCGGTTAATGGACCGGTCAGTCTGGAAAAGTCTTTAATGAAACGCCTATAGTACCCAACCAATCTTAGGAAACTACGGACCTCCGTGGGATTTTTCGGCCTCTTTCAATCCGTCACGGCCTCTACTTTTGCTGGGTCAATCGAGATCCCCTCTTGAAAAATTACGTGCCCTAAGAAAGAAATTTTCTTCAGTCAAAACTCACACTTACTGAACTTGGCGTATAACTGATACTCTCTTAGGGTCTGCAGAACAATTCTTAGGTGCTGTTCATGCTCCTCGCGAGTCTTGGAGTAGACCAAGATGTCATCAATGAAAATAACGACAAATCGGTCCAAATAGGGCTTAAAAACCCTATGCATTAGATCCATGAAGGCGGCAGGGGCATTGGTCAGTCCAAAGGGCATAACTGCGAATTCGTAGTGCCCATATCTCGAATTGAAAGTAGTTTTCGGAATATCCTCTTTCTTAATCAACAACTGGTAATACCCCTGTTGAAGATCTAATTTCGAGAAGACCACTGCTCCTTGCAACTGGTCGAACAACTCATCAATATGGGACAGTGGATACTTATTTTTAATCGTCACATTGTTTAGCCCCCGATAGTCTATACACATCCGCAGACTCCCGTCATTCTTCTTCACAAACAGTACAGGGGCTCCCTAAGGAGACCCACTCTCTTGGATGAAACCCCGCTCCAAAAGGTCTTGTAACTGCAATTTCAGCTCCTTAAGTTCCGCAGGGGCCATCCGATATGGGGTTTTCGAGATGGGCGACGTTCCCGGTAACAGGTCGATTTTGAATTCGATCTCTCTTTCCGGAGGCAGAGCTACTAACTCATCAGGGAATACGTCCGGATATTCCTTTATTATGTGCACGTCCTCTACCTTTACTTTGTCGGTGGGGGTATTGATTAGAAAGACTAAGAACCCTTGCGCCCCTCTACTTAGCAGTTTCCTAACCCGGATACCCGAGATCAAGGCGGATGAGGCTAACCTGCCCCTTATATCTAACCTTAAGGTTGCCTCACCAGGAATGCTGAACTCTACCACTTTCTTCTTACAATCTAGTTGGGCATTATACCTGGCTAACCAGTACATGCCCAAGATCACGTCATACCCCTTAATGGACAAGCTTATCAAATCTCCAATAATCTCCTCTCTCCTACCCAAACCTCACAGTCTTTATAAACCAGACTAGTAATCAAACGATGATCCCCCATAGGCGTACTAACTTCTAGGTCGTATGGTAAACTAGCAGGTTTTATATCAATGCCACACATGAAATTAGAGTTAGCGAAGGAATGGGTGGTACCGGGATCTACTAAGACCTTTGCAAAGCGGTGGAATACAGGGATCGTACCTTCTACGATCTCGGAAGATTCCGGGACCTGCTGTGCCTCTAACGAGTACACTCGAGTCGCGACCTTGGGTTTCGTCCTGTCGCCCTTAGCTGGTCCAGCATTGGTCCTCGGTGGTTGTTGACTTCCCTTTCCATCTTGTTTTAAAATTGGGCATGTGGCAAGCTGATGGTCTGCGCTTCCGCAACGCAGACACTTTCCCTCCTTCTTCCAGCAGTTATCCTCCGAGTGGTTTGACTTTCTGCAATACCCATAGGGTCCACGGGATGCCGAACTCGATCCTCTTTGGAAGCCTCCTCCCTGGTTTCTCCCAGTTGAGCCACCCCTTGACTAGACCCCTCTACCTATACCCGACTGCCTTCCTCCTCCGGCTACCCGTCCGAACTTGGGAGGGGCACTCTTATCTCCCTGTCCTGAACTGTTGCCAGGAAAGTCTCGCTTCTTTGCCTGGAAGTTTCTTACCTGTAGCCTAGCGCTTTTCACCCGTTGAGTTTTCTCTACGGCCTCACTAAAAGCGTTAATCTAGGCCACCGCAAGGTCCTTTTATATTTTCACGTTCAGACCCTAGATAAAGCGCCTTATCCGCCGTTGCTCGGTCATGATTAGCTCGGGGGCAAATTTGGATAGGCGGGTGAACTGGCTCTCTTACTCTGCTATGGATTGGGGCCCCTGACGAAACTGAATAAATTCACCTTCCTTCCGTTCCTGAACTAGAGGAGGGAAGAATTTTGTGCTGAATTCTCGCATAAAATTCATCCAGGTCCTGGGCATTTGCTCCCGTTCTCACTTTTGCCGAATAACATTCCACCAGGAACGGACTGCCCCTTCAGGATACGGACGGCTCTCAAGCCCTTTTCCTCGCTTGCCGTACTTGATCTCGCTCCGTTGACCCTCCGTCAACGCTTAAAGAATTAACCAATACCGTAGACCCCACTTTCTCCAATTTCCATCCACCTCACATACCCCTACCGGGCCCGAACTCTATTCAGTTTACAATGGTAATACTCGAGTATACCGGAATCAAGGGTCTCATACCCAATGATTCCATAGAAACAGTCCCCATGACTTATCAATCTCCTCGACCATGCCCTTGCTGGCTCGAGTCAATCGACCGCCAATGGGGTTGAACTCAGAGTAAACAGTAAGAGTCGTTAGATACATGTCCAAACGACACCAATTCAAGTATATTCAAAGACATTCAATTGATACAGTAACAACAGTCACATAAGCCATTGAATGTAAGAGTGATAAAGTATACCCTTAACTCAACCAAGCTCATCACTACACACAAGCATTCAAGCCATAGATTTCAAGTATAGCGAAGCCATGAAGTAACAAGTATGTGAGTAATACACTCACCAATCAAACAAAAGGAATTTTACAAATTTTCGTCCAATGAGCGCCTTGGGTCACCGGCACGCCCTAAAACATTCAAGTAAACACAATGAGACTCGAATACGAGTCATAAACCGAATCCACATACTACTAGAGTAAAATCAAATAGAACGTATAAGTGCAAAATCAAACTAGGGAGAGTCCGGAAATGAAGTTTAAGCCCTAAACCCGAAAGGCAGATTTGATGTTATTTAGCGTATTGGACACAACCGGAGCTACGATTATCGGATTAGGGTGCAATTCATACCGTTTCGAAGCTAAGATAAAGGGCTACAACTTTGGTGAAGACCACTCAGTCCAGTTCGTGGTGTAGCTAGGTCAAAATTTCAATGTACCAAACCAGAATCGCACAAACAGGTTAGCTAACCGCATTTTGGTTAAACGACCATAACTCGGGCTACCGAATCCAATTGGGGCGTTTCCAGGTGTGACACCCCGAATATTAGGAGGTTGTTTGTAAAGAAGATACTAAAGTGTATTTCTTTGGGTTTGATTTAAAACCTTATTTTGTTTTAAAAGATTAGAAACCCTAATATTTTAATCAAAAACCCTAGTTTATTTGTGACTAATCGATTTTCTTAAATCTCTCATATTTTAATTGAAACCCTAATTTTAATCACTGGAATTGTAAAATCTCTCACGTTTTTCTTAAAAATTTGCTTTTATTTGGAAATTATTTATTTATTAAAGCCCTACCACCCAGTCATTCCACAATAAGTGCAAATGAACCTAGAAAGTAGGGTTTCACTTTTCGATTTCAAGATTGGAGCAAATTAGGGTTTTCGCGATTTTTTTCTTAGGATGATTTTTCGATACGAAGCAAGGATCAAATTTGGTGATTAAAAGTGACTTTTAGGTGAGAAATAATATGTGATTAGGAGCAATGATATAAGGTTAGTGAATAAGAAGTAAAAACCCTAGTACGTGTGTTTTAAAGAAAAACGGCGCGAACCGGCGGGTACCACACGTTACCGATTGAACGTACCACTTGACCACCACTTCTTACCACATGAGCTCATTAATACTTGAGCAAAATATTCCCTCAATTCCAGCTGGCTTTGACCGAAATTGGTGACCAAAAATGCAAGGGAAAGTGAGAGAAATTTGCATGGCTTTGGTGGTGCCAAGTGTCACCACCCTATGGCTCTTTGCTTATTTTTTTTTCTTGCCATTTATCCTTCATTTCAGCTTCATTTCCTTCATTTCTTTTCTGGTTTTGGCCGAGCTTAAGAGGGAGAGAAAGAGAGCAAGAAACAAACTTCCTTCTTCTTGATTTGCACCATCCAAGTGAGGAACCAAAATTCTAAACCGATTAAAGTGGGAGTTGTGAGCTTGAGAAGCTAGGGGAACCAAGAATTCCAAGAGGAGGTGAAGTATCACTCTTAAAAGCTTCATTTGTTGAGGTATAAGGCTAAACCATGGCTTTGAATCTTTTATTTTGGTTTAAGTTGTTGTATAATTCATGTTGTGGTTGGATTAGTAGTGAAACAAGTTGTTATGATGATTTAAATGTGATATATGTGAGTTAGGGTTTGAGGTATTTGCTGCATATACTTGTTATATGGATGATATATGTGGTATTTAAACTTATATAAGTGGTTGTGGTGATGATTGGAGCAAGAAATCAAGAAAGGTTGCATTGAATCCCAAAATTCCAGATTTCTGGAAAATTTCAGCTCTATTCTGTCCGATTTTATTGCACCATGTTAGAGGCCGAATTAGGCCTAGTATAAAACATGAAAGTTGTATAGAATGATATTTTATAGGTGTCTACAAAATTTCAGCTCAATCGGAGTAACGTAGACTATGAAAAGACCAAAATACCCTCACTGCCCTAGGATGCATTCCAGTGTTCCGTTTAGACAGTTTAGTCTTTTAGCCGTGCCTATTCACTATAATCCGTGCTGATTTAGCTATTTGTCAAAACATGAAAGTTTTATAACTCTGTCTTAGCTTTTCAACACCTACAAGAACACCTTAAACGGACCTTGGTACCCTGAGATATGACCATTCTAGTGCAGTGCGGTTAATTAGCCGTATAGTTGGAAGTTGGCTCTGTAAATTGGGAATTTGACCAGGTTACACTGGAAATTTGACTAAGTGACCTTCATGAAAGTTGTAGGCCTTCGTCTTAGCTTCGAAATGGTATAATTTGTACACCAATCCGATAAGCGTAGCCTTAGATGTGTTCTTTCTGTAAAAACCCGTCAAATCTGTCTTTTGTAAACTTCATTTGCGCACTTGTTATTAGTTGATTTATGTTCTTGTATTGTTCTGAGCCTATGGAATGGCTATTGAACTGAAATTGTGTTATGGATAAATTTGGGTTGGATTGAGTAAAAGAATGAAGTCATAATGGCTGGAAATTAGGTAAACACAAAGGGCATGCTGCCCAAATTTACGCTCGAGAACTAGAGAACTATACTTGCGACTTGAGTAAGGGTTAAGAGTAATTACTACTTGAACCCTCTAGGATATTTGCGTCTTCTTTTCGAGGTATATAAGTAAGAATTTGGCCGAACTTGTACCCTTGAAAAATACAATCATGACTACTAGAAATACGTTTTCCTGGTACTTTCGACTCAAATGGCATTTCCAAGTATAAATGTTACAAAGTTATATAGTTTGAAAAGCGAGCGAGTGTTTCACGAATATTCTCCAAGTGAATTTCCATGTCTTGATTCTTATTGAACGAAACGTCTACGTTTCGAACCTTAGTTGATTTTTAAAGTCCTGAAACAAAGTTTTATCGCAGATTTGGACTCCAAACCCGGAGTATAAACCAGACGTGATTACTAGGGGCACTTCATTTTGGTGAGTGCTTCCAAATACCTGATTGAACTGGACACTTGTTTCCAATGCTTGATCAATATGATTAAATGATATATGATTGGCTTGATCGGACAAGAGTGTACTTTATCGCACTTGCCCTTACTTGATATATACTTGTTTATTGTTGAAATTGAATTGATATACTTGTTCATGTTGTGCGCACTTCCTGGAATTCCAGAAACCCTGCGGCAAGTTACTCGAGTCGAGCCGGCAAGGGCTTGATCGATTGGGTAACGAACCCTGAGTCTCTTGTTTGTCGAGTGGAGTGATATCTCCTCGACTAATCGGTATACTCGAGTATTACCACCCGTGTTTCTTGAGAATTTTGGGCCCAGTAGGGGGTTTGAATGGTGGACGGAGAGTAGTTAAGTGGTGCTCTACTGGATTGGTTCTTTTACTTGAAAGTTGACGGAGTGTCAACTACTACGTGATCAAGCTCCTGATGATGAATGGAAGTTGGCTCCTAAGAGCCATCCGTATCCTTATGCTTTGGAATGATTGTTGCTTATTGGATTATTGTTTATTCTGAAAAACTTTTACAATCGCTCATTTTGAGATTGCTACTTGACGTGTTATTGCTCACTTTTATGAACTCTTCATGCTCGTTACTTTGCTATATCGAAAAGTTGTACTTATAAATAATGGTCAATTTGCTATTTGGAACCTCACTGGGCTTTTAGCTCATTCCACTCCATTTGTTTTCCTTTCAGGGGTACGAGCGAGGCGTGAGATATGTAAAGACTAGCATAGACTAGTTGTTTTTGACTTTTTACTTGTACTCGCGCTATTACTCGAATAGAATGTTTTGTATCTGGATTGTATACACTTCGAACCAGTTTGGGTATATTGAGGTTTTGTATCTTGATTGTGCATCAATGTAAATTATAAGATTGAATTGCGATGTTATTTATGGTCTATGGATGTATGCATGTGATGCGAGTGAGTGAGTCCTGGCGAGAGTTGGGCAGGCGGTCCGCCGAACCCTTTGGTACGCCTTAAGGGGAAGTGGGGTCGTCACACCTGGGCCGTTAGAAAGTGAAGACACAGCACTACAACTTTCGTATTTTGGCTAAAATCAAACTCAGTACGCATCAGGGTGAACGGTCGCGGTCAGTTTGGGTGAACTGCCAACCCTGACCGCCGAACTCCTACCTAGGGCAGTCTGGGTATTTCCCTCTTTTCACAAGCTACCGAGCTCAGATTGGGCTGAAATTTTACAGGCAACTATAAAACATTATTTCCTACAACTTTCATGTTTTAACCTAAGGCTAATTCGGCCTTCTTCCTATCCAAACAGTACCGGGCAGAACAGGGTTAATTGAAACCCTAATCTGGAATTTTCCGCACAAAGTGGAAATTTTCCGCAATTAGCTACAATTTACGCACTATAACTTCATTCTAGACTATCCCAAGCCATCATCCATGGCCACACAATATTAAACATATAAAAACAGAAAAATCAATAATAAATATAAAAAATTCACCAATCTCTACCAAAGTTAAGAAATCTTCCACAAAATCACATCTTTAACCAACACAAGTCATTAATTTAACATTATTAAGACCAAAGATAGAATTCCTTAGCTACTCACCTTGCAACCTCAAGAAAGGAAGCTACTTAGCACCACTTTCTTCCAACCCACTTCACCAACTACTTCAATACCACCTAACTAAGGATTTTTATGGAGTGATTTGAAGTTTTATCGGTTAGATTTGAAGATTGGAGTAAGTTTTGGAAGGAATATGTTGAAGGTTTTTCTTTCTTTTCTCTCCAAGATGTTCGGCCAAGAGGATGAAGAAAGTGATGAATTGTTGGTCAATTTTGGTTAATTGGTAAAGTAAATGAATAATAGTCAAAGTCAAGATTAAATCACAAGGTGACACTTGTCACCCTTATTTAATGCAACTCTATCCTTTTGTCTCTTCAATGATAATCTATCTAGGTAATTTCTAATTATTTCTTAACACCTGATAAATTAAATCCGGTATACACAACTTAACCTAATTGGTCGAATTTTATCGAACTTACCGCACTAGTGGGTCCCACATCCGGTATACACTCTTAAAACCTTATAAACTAACCTATACTAGAAAAATGATTTAAAAACCATATTTACTCATAAAAATTATGTTTAAAATTTTTTGAATAAAGAAAATGTGAAAAAGCGTGCAATTAAAAGAAAATAAAACCTAGAAATTAAGAAAATTACGGGTTCTCACACTTGGACTGCTATGTAGCAATCCTATCCCTGCAAGGTGCTATAAAAAGAAGATTCTTGCAGGCATAAAAGATTATTAAAAACTAAAGGCTTACAATGTAAACTGTAAAGGATGACAGTCAAGCTCAAATTCAAGATAAAGTTTGTGCTTTTTTGTCTATAGGTGTTTTTTGTTGCCTAAGTCAAAGTTGAACATCTTTGTTTCATTATGGTTACCTTTGGTAAATCTTGATTCCATTATAAATATGAATTGATGTTAGTACATGTTAGATTTTTATGCATCTACCCAAAAGAATGGAAAACTAATAGTGGAACTGATGATAACAAACAGATTCTCAGACGTGTATTCTTCTTTGTGGTAATGACCTAATTTGTTATTCATTTCATATGTTAAATTTTGTAATGGCTAAATATTAACCTTAAAAATTGATTCATTATATATTAAGTAAGGTGCTATACTTCAATTGGGTTGACATTAAACACCACAACATAAGAAAGACAAGTTCAGCTATGAGGGCCTGAACTATGAAGCATTTAGGTAACGATATCTCATATAGTTGAAGCAGCATAAGAAATTTGGTCATGCAAAAGTATGTGATAAGTTATTAATTGAAAGTCTATTTAATCATCGCTAGCTATTGTTGTATTAATTATTCAGTTCATTTTTTTTACTTGATGGCAATTGTAGCATGGTCAACCGTACAGCTCTACTGCCGATTGTCCTATATTAGCTAGCTGCAAGGCAAAGAAAAATACAGCAATAGCTAGTCCTAATAGTGATGCCATGTCAATACTTGAGGATTTAGGACTAGGAGAACTTGTAGTATGATATGATTCAGCCCTTTGTATGAACAATAATTGAATATGTTGATAGTAATAGTTGTATGTGGTTCTAAGTGCTAACTCTTTAACTTGTTTCTAGAGCGGTCTATGAGAGCTATGTTTAGTATGACATTTGATCTCACAATGGTACCAATAGCAAAGGAAGAGCTCGGTAGAAAGGCAGTGAAGGCTCTTATATTGAAAGTATTTCATGAGAAAGACATACAGCTATTGGTAGATGGTCATAGTTGGCCGAAAAAATGAGAGGGCGACTAAGAGAAGGAGGAGGAATAGAATGAAGGCAATGGAGATAAAAACTAGGTGAACTTTGATGTCAAGAATGAGGAATGCAACAAGGAGTATACTGAAGAGAGAGAAGCCCCACAAGAGCCTGTGGCCAAATAGTTTGAGATTTGTAAGGCTGGTAGCAATGATATTAGTATCGAGGGATCAATGACAGTTGGTAAACACACAGCTCTGAGCATATTGACATATATATCATTACAACTAGAACTCCCATGTGATAACTAGATGCAAGCAAAAAGTGAACTACATGATCGGCTTACTCCTCTAAATGACAAAGGTAATTGCACAATAAATTCCATGTTATTGACTAGCCAAATAGTCATGCATTATATGTTGTTGCAAACTTAATGCAACTTTATGCACTATTAGTATGATTGATCAGATGTTTCAAGTTTTGTACTATATTGATTATTTGTTGTGGTCATCTGTAATGATGTAGTCGAAGAAGACAATGGCGAGACAGCCTTGAGAGCAATCATTGTCATGAGGGACGGTGATGCTATAGAAGGATGAGAAGAAAAAACAAATCCCGATGGTGAAACAAAGTTAGTTGAGAATATTCCCGTGCTAATAAATGTTCCTATATAGCATGAATGCACCATATACTACATATTCGCCAAAGATTCCAATAGATAGACAATTTGTATAATAATAAACAGCCTTAAGGCATTCAAGAAATAACATTCAATCATTTAAAGAATACGAGATCACTTAGAGCTATTCATTCAGTCTCGGCCCATCCCTTCTTTATAACTTTCAATATTTGAAAACATTTGAAAACAAAAACTCCTACGGTGATCATTTTATTTAGTCAGTCATTCAGTCATTACATTTCATTCACTGGCCAGTACTCCACTCGACTTCGTGGTCATACTCGAGTATACCAAAACAGTGGCTCAGGGTTACCAACCTACCCGACCGAATCCGCTTCTGGTTCGAATAGACTAGCAACGAAGGGCAAGGGCCCAATTCAGCCAATGTGATAAAAGTACACATGGCTTACATTCATGCTCAAGTAATATTCAATCATTTGACTATTGAAAAATTCACATTCACTTAGGTCAAGTGCAGTAAAGTACACACTCGCCTATCAATAGTATAGTGATAATTGAAATGCATTTAACAGTCAAACAGGTAAATAACCCCACAATCAAGGCATTCAATTCACAAACACAAGGAACATTCACCACTTGACCTCAATGTTTCCACTTCAAACCCTGATTCGTCTTCTCAAGTCCTGTGGTCATATAAGTTTTCAAGAGTCTATTCATTTAAAGTCAAGATAATGAGAAAATATAAGTTTGAAACTTCACTTAACAAACATAGAAAATTGTAGGTTTAACCCTAATATAACTTCCGAAAGGGCCGCGGTTTCTTGTTCAAATCAAGGAAAAATCACATGTATGATAGGTCCATGTTTCAAGTATAATATGGAGCAAGAACATGTCGATTATAGTCAAAAATTTTGAAGACAATGAGACAAGATTTTTGAGGCACAAAACTGGAAATTTCGAGCAACAAAAATATGTTGGAGAAAACTCATTTTCCTTCTCTTGTCCTCTTTGTTTTGACTCAAATCCAAAATACAAGTGAAGATTTAGATATAACAAAGTATCTTGAGCAAAACCTTGCCAAAATCACCACAAAATTTTGGAAATCAAAGCAGGAAAATGGCCCTTTTCTAGCTGGCCAACTCTAATAGAAATTATAGCAAGTTTTTTCCAAATTTTCTAACAAAACTTCCAACTTCCAACCTTATTTTTTTGGCGAAACCACTATCAATCATGATATCATGTCATGACATATATGAACCATTTTCTTAGCAAACAAATCCATCAAAATTTCACATATTCAAAATTCTAAACTAAACTAGCTAGATTATGCACCAAAGCTAAAAATTGCAACATAATCTTGACAAACCATGAAATCTTCTGTAAAAGTCATGCCTTTTACCTTATAGAGTATCATCCATTAATTAGATGCAAAAACAAGTGAAGAAAGATAAGATTGCTATCAAGTTTACCTCTCAAATCCCACAAAACAAAGTTGAAAATTCACAACATAACCTGAAAATCATGAAATCCATTGTACAAGTCCTTCCTTTAGCTTCTGTAATATCATATATCAAATAAATTCAAAGATAAGGGAAGATTTCTATGAAAATTCGCCTCTTTACCTCCAAAACCTTAGATGGACAGCCAAGCAAGAAGTACTCAAGGGTTTCTTCCTCCAAAACTTCTCCAATAGTTTCTTTCCAAGTTTGATTCAAGGTTTGCTGGAGTAGACTAGGGTTTTCTCTTGTTTTCTCTCACTAATCAAGCTAGAAATCAAGGCTTGAAATTGGAGTTGGTTTTCCCCTCAAGAATTTTGGCCAAGACAAGATAAAGAAGGAAGAAATAGTGAAGAAAGAAAAGGAAAAAAAGAAAAGCTCAATAGAATTTCGGGGCCTCACAGGATTTGACTTTAATAACTTTGGACATTCTAGGATAATTAGAAAGAGGTTTCCTTAAAATTTTGTGAGGGATGGGATTTTCAAAAATGAGAAAAGGTTTTTTCAATTCTAAAGTTCATAAATATTCTAAACGATTCTTACGGGTTAGAGAAGGAGAGAAAGTTTTAACCCCTCCCTCCAAAAAATAAATAAATAAATAAAGAAACCCCTTAAACAACACTCATTTTTTTTCAAAAAAACTTTTTCCACTATCAAGTTTTTTAAAGGACACCCCAAGAAAATGCCCATTGATTTCTGTATATTAAATGGAAGATTTGGTACATAAGTCCTCACAAAATGAACAGTTCAAATTCACCCTTTCAATGAATTGGTCATGCTAACGGACCGTTTTTACTAATTAACAAAAATTCGCAGATGACCTGTCAGTAGATCTTAGCAACGTATGTTTCAAGAACTCTTTTCAGTCTCTACTCTCGGACAAAACTCTTCCAAAGTCCTAAAACACGCACAACACACACTGACTGGGCGGAAGGGAGGGAGCTGCAAGCAGAAGCAATGGATGCCTTGAGAAAGCAGGCCAGCAAGCTCCGAGAACAAGTTGCCAAACAGCAGCAGGTACCCCTATTTTTTATTTTTCTATATGCCAATACCCTGAATTATTTGCCCAGGAAAATGTGTGAAATTTTGAGTGGCTCTTGATCCAGTAGCAAAATTGGATTGCATAAGTGCATATTTTCTGGGATTGATCATAAGATTAAACATTTTGTCCAGAAGGGTTTCTTTCTCATATATCAAGAATATAAGTGATTTGCTTTCTAGAGAGGTTTTGGATTTTTGGGTTGATGGTTGATACTGAATTCTGTAGCGGGTTTGGCAATTTTATTCGTTTACATTTAATGAAGATAGAAAAAAAAATGGAACTTTCAGGCTGTGATAAAGCAATTCAGTGGCAGCGGATATGAGAGTTCAGATGTGATGGTAATTGATGAAGTGGAGATGCAAAGGCATCAGCAATTGGAGAAACTGTACAGGTCTACTCGTGCTGGAAGGGTAAACATTTTCTTGATATTGCACTAATCACAGTTTGATGCTAGTTCGTTAATGAAATTCCATGTAGATTATTTGAATTTCACGAGGTTATTTGGCGTGATTATTGATTGTGGGATGTTGGATCAGGTTACTTCTTGTATGCCTGAGTTAGTTGCTCAGTTTTGATTGAGCATTCATCTGGTCTTGTTGTCCCAATGTATTTGTTGTGGCCCTATTTATTCATCTGGTCTTGTTGTTATATAGATGTGATCAATCAAATGCTTAATTGACACTTTAAAAATCATTGAAATGTTGGGCTCATTTGGTGAACTTTTTCAAAACACTTATTCTCAGGCAATTGATGGGATTAATACTCTGGCATTTGATCTCTGCTTCTACCCCAAGCACTGTTACCAATCTAAAACTACCGTTTTCTAGTTTGTTCTGTCCCTGATTTGCCTATGATGACTGACACTTACTTTTAATATGTATATGAAATCAAATTTTGAACTTCGGAGTCCAAAGTCATCAGAATTTCATTTATTTGATTGGACGGAGTGACATTGGAGGCCATAATTGAAAAGGGCAGTGTTTGCATTTTCACTGGATTTTTGCTGGCTGGACCTTGTGTCTAAGTGTAACTGTGTTGTGCACCTAAATTACTTTCTTAAAGAATTAGTTTTCAGTTAAATTTGGTTTTGCTTTGTACATAGATGGAATTTTAGTTGGAATATTTTGATTGCAATTGACATGTATTAAAAAACGGTTTGTGTAGCAGAATCTCAATTGATCTGTATATTACTGATAACTTGGTATCTCTTTATAATACAATAAAAAAGCACTAATGTTATATACCTCAGTTTCACATTATGACAATTTAATTCTCTGTTCATTTTGGTTAACAGTAAGGTAATTCTTTTCATGAGGACCATGAACCCATGAACAGAAACCAAAAGGGTGGTAATTGGTAAACTGCTGCATTCCAAGTATAGTGCTTTAGCAGATTTTGAGAACACTTATTTGATCAATGAGTTTGAGGGTTCTGAGCTTCTATAACCATTCTTACATTCCTATAATATCTAGCTTAGATTACCTCTTTTTCAAAGTTTAAAATCTTTCATACTATATTTGCTTTAATTGAATATCAACATTTATCCATGCAGGATTTTCAGAAAGAAATTGTTAAAGCAGCCGAAACATTTACAGCCATAGGGTATAAGCATATTGAAGCAGGTTTGAATTTGATCTTCTCTGAACTTCTTTTATGGTATATCTATTCAGGAATGTATCTAAAAGTAGGGTCTTAAACGTTTATATTTGAACTGGTCCTTTTTCTTCTTGATGGCCCATTTGTGCTATCAGAATTATCTCACTTTGTTTGCTTTGAAATTTTGTTTAGGCAATAAATTATCTGAAGATTGTTGCAAATATGGAGTTGAGAATGGTCATGATGAAATCCTAGGTAAGGCTGCAACAATCTATGGTGATGCTTGTAAACATGTGGAAAAGGAGCAGGAAGACCTGAACAGGATGTTGTTTTCAGAGGTTGGTTGTCTGCATAACTGAATTAGAATTTCTATGGTAGACAAAGTAGCTGTAAAGATGTGGCGTTAGCATACATGTCTTCTAAACTAGCTGAAGTTGCTGAGTATTCACAATTAATACTGTGTTAAGAATTGTTTCACTTTATTCACAATCGTCTGTCAACCATTCACCCTGCTCTATCATTTTATATATTGTTGAGACTATGCTTTTATCCTTGCTTATTGGGTTGAAATCTTGCTGAAAAGTAATGGATTTAAGTTCCTTCATCCAAAAATGTCAAATTTAAAGTTGGCTGGCTAACACTGTTGGCACAGAAGAGGTTGAAGCTGATAACCGTGTTGACAATTTCCAAAAAGAAAATCTAAAATGATTACCGTAGGAGGTTTGTCATTTTTGCCCCTCTTTTGGTCCCCCTTGTATAACTGAAGTGATTGATGATCATCTATCCATTATGTCCAACTTTTATTACCGGCTTATGCGCAATTATCTTAGATGCTCCTCTGTGGAGAAGATCAATTGATCTTTTACTTTTCTTTCCTTCTACATAGGCATTAGGATTAACTTCTATCATATATCAGAATGCTGGTTTTTCTCTGTCTTAAGGTTATCAATCAATTGACCTGTACCAGTTGTTAAGATATTGAGTTTCTGTAGTTTAATAACAGTGTAGGATACAAGCTTTCATTTGCATACGGTTAAAATGATAGATATTGGTGGAGGACATTGCAGAAATGCTGATTACAGAATATAAGTTGCATAAGATAAAAGTAAGAAGAAACTTAGGAGAGAGCACTATTTACCACTGAATGTGAGCATTATTTCAACTCTGATGATAAGAAAAAATTGATAGATAGAAAGACTAGTGACTATGATTTAGTTTAGGTAAAAAACCGTTTTAGTCATGCCCGTTCATGCCACAAAATCAGTGCTCTACCATTGACCTTGTATTAATTCCTTGTTCAATTTAAGCGCATATTAGTTAAGCTAGGACCGCTAGATAAAAGCTCATGTGTCAAAGAAGAAACTTGCTGAGTATTTGCCCGACTTGTCATAAAAGATGATTGTCTGGTTGTGGATCTTTATGCTGGAGTCTGTACAATGTGTCAAAGAAGAAACTTGCTGAGTATTTGTCCGACTTGTCATAAAAGATGATTGTCTGGTTTTGGATCTTTATGCTGGAGCCTGTACAATGTGCGACTTTTAAGTGCTTACAGCAGTGTGACAAACACATAACTCTAAAGTTCCATTAAATGTGGTCAGCTGCATTTGGGTGGGTTTGGAGTTGGTACTTGTTTATCTATCGGTTTATGATGCTATGATCCTGGTTACTTTAGTACTTCTTCTTTTTAGCCCGAATATATTGATGAGTTTGGTTGTTTTTCTGACTTCTAGTACCATTCTTTTCAGTCCTGTTGGATTCAAGTACCTATGCATTCTGCTGTCATCTAATGTTCTATTTGTCTTTCCCTCTACCCAAATTTAGCTTCTGTTGCATTTACAGCTGTGATTTTCTTTTTCTCAGTTATCTTGATTGGTTAAGTTGTACCAGTGATTGTTACAAGAAATTCCATACTATAAATTACCATGAAAAGATATCAATTATCAATACAAGAGATTTTTCTAGTACAATTTAGAATAAAGACTATATAGGTTGATATTTGCATGCAATTAGAAGTGCAACTATTGCTTTTATAACTACATGTCATTAATTTATGGCTACAAAATATTCTTTTGTAACCAGGTTTTAGAACCCTTGCGAGCAATGACAACAGGCTCACCTTTGGAAGAAGCTCGGCATCTTGCTCAACGTTATAGTCGAATGAGACAAGAAGCTGAGACCCAGGTATTACAGATCCTTTTTTTTTTTTTTTTTGCTTTTGAGCAGGTATTAGAAATCTTGGTATAACCTGTTTTTGATTATTCATAAAATCTCAGCTTTTTTGCTTTAGAATATGAGTATTTTAACCAGAAAAGCATGAATGAATTTCAAAAAGCGAACAGGCGGTGGAGGTTTCTAGAAGACAAGCACGAGTAAGGGAAGCTCCAATTCCAGAAAATGTAGCAAAGCTGCATGCAGCTGAAGCTAGAATGCAGGAGCTTAGAGCAAACATGGCAGTACTAGGCAAAGAAGCAGCTACAGCATTGAGTTCTGTAGAAGCTCAGCAGCAGAGGCTAACTTTTCAGAGGCTTGTAGCAATGGTATGAAAGATCTGTTACCATGCTGTTGGGATATTGAAGTTGCTTTGGTGGTTAATTATGAATTTTGTTTTAAGATCGAAGGAGAAAAAATATATTACGAGAGGATAGCTGCTATTCTTGGTCAGATTGAAGCTGAGGTCGGTAATGCATTTCTTTTTTGATGAAAGGATGTTTAATGAGCAAAAAATTTTGGTTCATATAATTTTTATGGCAACAGTTGGTATCAGATAAGCAACGGAAAGAAGCTGCTCCTCCTGTAATTGCAACTGATCATGGATCTGAGAAAACCAAATACTTTCTGGCTGAGGTAACTAGTTATTTGTACACTTATAGCATTTGTCTTTCAATTATTAGTAAAGCAGGATTTGCTCACTTGTACTTGTTTCCTGCAGGCTAGGCATGCTTTTGATGCTGAGACTGAGAAGGAGCTGAGCTTGGCAGTGGGGGATTTCATTGTTGTTCGACAGGTTGCTTCACTCTCAAGTTAATTTCTTGTTCCTGTTTCTTTTAATTGAGGTTTAGCTTTACAGATCAGATAGAATTAGGTAAACTATACCTATAAGTGCCAGAGCAAAGACATTCCCCAACCCTAGAGAACCCTTGAAGCTGCTGACGAGTGGTTGCCTTTCATTCTCTATGACAACTTATACTCCCTGTTATCAAGAAACAGAATATCATTCAGGAAATAGAATTCCTCATTTTGTCCATAACAGAAAACAAAAAGATATCTTTCACAAAGCTCTCCTGGGCTGGGGTGAACCTGGGAGGGGCCTGGCTGCCCAAGATCCAAAAACTTGTCCTTTTCCTTTAAGATTTTGATAATAAGAATGCCTTTTAGAATTTGAAAATTTGCGCTGACGAATTCTTAATAAATTATACATTATGTCAAAAATCTTTTCAAGTGTAAGTTCTATACTATAGCTGTGGAAATTTAATCTTACTGCGCCTTCGATAATTAGTTTTAGAGCCTTAATTTTCACTGTTCAAGCTACAAAACATAAATCTGGAGGTGATATGGACAGGAAATCCATACTAAATATCTTAAAATACCTTGCTAGAACTTATTAAGTAGAAAGTATTTTCCCCAACCACCCTTCTTTCATTCTGACCACCAGCTTCTGCTCCCTCTGGTCAATAGAGCAAGTCCTTGCTCCATGCCTCTCTTTTCCCTGAAAAGCCCTAGTGCAATCTGCGAAATTGTTCCATCTCCTACAGCCACTGGCCCGCCGCTCCCCTCGCTGCCTGGCCCCAAATAGGACCCTTAACACCCAGACTCCCACTCAGAATACAGTCCACCCCATGACGATCCCCCACATCTGCATTGCAAATAAAATTCAACAACACAAACTCCTCATTTCATTGCCTCCTCTTCTGATGTCTAACTCCTAGGACATAAGTTTCAATCACCTCTTAAGCCACCAGTCCCCTTATCCTACCTCTGTGCAGAATAAAGATTACCAAGTTTTAGATCTTTATGTTAACATATTAGTTTTGCATTAGGACACAAGTGTTGCATACTTAATGGTCAATTTCCAGTTATATATCAATATGATTTGGCTTCTTGTACAATGTGTTTTTTCTGTATGTTTGTGTATCTAGCCTTGCATTTGTTGTTGATGTGGAGACGGTTGGTTGAGGAGAAGGTTGCGAGCCTGTGACAAATGGCTGCAAAGGAAGGAGGGTGGGGGGCTGGGCAGGGAGGGGATGGGCTGGTCAAGGGGGTTTGGATATTGCATGGTGGCAGGGGGGTAGGAGGTCAGGCAAAGATGGGAGTGGAGAAGGGAGGGCAGTTGAAGGAGGAGACTATGATTTGGGGAGTGGGGGAAAGGGGGACATGGTAGTTGGATTGTGGCATTTCTTGTTCTTCTCTTTTTGCTTTTGGAAGTTTGGTTTGAGTATACATGATGGTTACTGGCATTTTGCATATACAAGGGAGGTCAATCTTTGTAATGATGAAAACCATAGGGGAAGCCACTTAATTTTGATAAACCTCAAAGTACAATTTTGTAAATGTAAAATAACAAAAAATAAAGAAAGATGAAAGAATATGATAAAAGAGCAATAATGAGTTCAATCTTGAGTTAAAACTGACTTAAAGAAGTTATGTTGGTTAATTTATCCTTATTATCCTATGGTTTTAGGGAGATTAGTTCAATTTTGTGCAAGTTTTCTCAATCTTTGTTGGGGTAAGCCATAAGCATACAGATGATTCTGAATTAGATAAAGAGTGATTCTGAATTGGTCTGGATTTGTCCGTTGTTCTGATTTTGTGTTCTTTGTTGAGAGCATTCATTTGCTGAAATTACTCTCTTTAGAGATCTGAATCCACAAGATTATCAGCCAAAACCAAAATCAAGTCAAACTCTATGCAGAACTGTAATTCCAGAAGATCTAGCCAGTGCACTCTTTAGTCACTATAAAAACAGTAAGTGGAAAAGTTGATTAGTTTGAGATTCTTCTATAGAATACAAAGGCACAACAGGATGACCTGATCTAAACTGAGAAGAGAGTGTTTGGGATTGAACTTATGTAAACTGTAAAACTCAGAGCAAGCGACACTGAAAATCAAAATTTGAGAAGTGAATCTTATCCCATAAACCCACCATAAACCAGTTTGAGTCCATGGAGGTTGTGCTTGTAATTAACAGGAAAGTGCAATGCTGTCTGTTTCTAAGGAGCACAGAAGCACAGGACAAATAGCTTATGTTCACCGAGCAATCAATTTGAGGGAAAGAGGGAAGGGGGCATGTAACAAGTTGCCCTAGTGGTTAACTATGCACATTTTATGTAACCAAAATGGAATTAAGCTTTATTTGCACCAAAAATTATTTCCAAGAGATCAAGCAAGCTTTAGTTGATACTACTCAGAAGATACTCTTTTCCTAAGGAATGTAAAAATAAGAAGCAAAATAATTAATGATAATTGGGAGGTGGGTTGAGGAATGACAGATGTGGCATGTAACACAATGCGCTTCCTTTTTGACAGATATGGGGTATTAAGGTTAAAGTTGCACATACATTCACTTTACCCTAGTGATCATGCTTGCGTGTATGTAATGCTCCATGCAATGATCACATTTTAAAATGCTTCATGAACCAAAACTTTGTTTTTTTGGTTGGTTGTAACTAAATTGATTTTGTATTTAGCTAATTGATAATGCACTATTATGAAATTGAGCAGTAATATCTTCAACAGAAATCGTACTAGTTTACTTGTATAGTGTTCTAAAGTTTCAAGACTTGTCCAGGTAAGCCCATCGGGATGGTCAGAGGGGGAATGCAGAGGTAAAGCTGGTTGGTTTCCATCTTCATATGTGGAAAGACGTCACCGCATTCCAACAGACACTGGGGCAGCAGAAGTTTTCTAGTTATACATTTGGCTGGTGAATTGAATTCCCTTCCTGGTTTGAAATGCAATTAGTCTGTCTCTATTTAATACAGCTCCAATTTGGTAGTGTTAGATAATGGTTGTTTATTCCATGTTCCTTATTCTATTTTGATGAGATTAGAAAGTAAGCAGAATATTGACGTATACTTGAAATGCATGTATCTTTAGTTTGCATCGTTTTGGGTGACATGTAGAATCTATATATATATTTTTTGTTGTTACATGGTATCACATAATCTGGAAAACTATTTCATGAGAAAATGGTCTCTATGAATTTCCTATTCTTTCTTATTTTTTTGCTCTATCTGAAACAGAAGAGAGAACACAAATTTGATACATTGCCTATCTGGTTGTTCTTCTCTGAGTGTCGCTACGTCTAGTGGGTTGACTGCACATGCATCTGTGCAACCTTTAGATGTATACGTTAATGTGCATGGGTATTGTTGTGCCTATTGTTGGAAAGAGTTCTGATGCTTATGGCTGGATTAAGGGGCTTTTAAGCTTTTCTAAGTTAGAGACATTGTGTGGTGATAGCAGCTGATTTAGTGTTATGCTGCTGAAATTGGTTTAGAAAGAATGTTAAATCTGAGAACATGCATGTGTTGATAAGGATGCAACCAAATCAAGTTTGTGTCAAAAGAAATGTTGTAAAACAAGATCAAAAAGCTTACATTTGTATACTCCATCCAAAATAAGAAGGGTGTTCTCTGAAAATATTATAGTAGCCTTGCAGCTATTGTGGCTACTAACCAGTCATTATTCCAAAAGAATTAATTGAATTGAGCAGAGCCAAATATTTTGATTTGTGTTAACGAAGAACTTTCTCATCTTTGAATGAATGGTAAATAGCCTCTTCAACATTTTTCAATGGTTCAGAAGTTTGTACATGTGTTGAAGTTTTGCTATTTGATAGCTTGAGATTTTGATCATTTGTTCAAGTTTGAATAAGCTCTTATTAAACAAATGGTAATCAAACTCAGGCTACTTCAGCTAAAAGAATTTATACTCACCGAGCACTAATAAAATAGGTTAACTAGCTGTAGAGTTGTTCATTTTTTTCTCAATTAACTTTGAACTCTAACGAAATTCTTTTAGTCAATTTATTAGTAGCTTGGTCATACTTTTTAACCCTATGTTGGCAATTTCATTTCTTAAGAAGCTGCAGGATGTAAACGTCAACAACTTCAATATGATTCTCGAATGAGCTTATTTCACAACTTCTATCCTTGAGCCAAAAAGTACTGGAAAGGTAGAACCAATCAGGCAAGTTCTACCCAGAAAAGGGATGGAATGAATTGGTTGGGAGATTGCACAATCTTCTTGCCACCCTTAGCCCAGAATTCCTTTCATATTCAACACATAGCAAAAATCTAAAAGTAGACAATGAGATTTGCACTCACTCATTCTTCTATGAAGTTTAAGGACTAATGCCAACTTTCATTATTATGGAAGTAATAGCTAACTTTAGAATCCTGAATATCCAAAATAAAAGCTAAGACTGGGGAATCATCAAAAGCACTAGGGATGTCCTGTGCTAATACATGTCCACAAGATGCAGCAAACACCAGCAACTGTTTGATCTTCCCTTCTTCTTTTTTTCTGGTTTCATTTTGAAGCCTATGAACAATTTCATGTTAAAAATCTATTTAATGACTAGTATTATGTTCTTTCGGTTTTCAAATTCGGGGGATTCTTTTCATATATTTTAATCGTTTTCTTCGTACATGTAACACACGTTTAGATCTATCATTATTGTCTTATTACTCACCATTCTCTTAAAATCTATCAAATAGTATTGAAAGTAGAACAAAATTTATCAACTACGTCAAGGGCACATATATATATTATATTTGACACAAACATTGATCTCAAATGAACTTCTAAAACAGTCACAAAAAGAGGCCTCCACCCGATAAAGGAGAAAGGACCTTAGGTCCTCATGAAACTAGTTTAGTAAAAAGGAGGCAACCTTTAAAGCAAATAAAAGATTACGATTATTACTTAAAATGGTGTTGGATTCTGTCGGTCTTATTTTGTTATTCTATTTAAGAATAGAGTAAATCTTTCTTACACTGTGACATGTTTTCCTTGTCTATGCTATTTAGGGTTAATATAACAACTTTCATATTTCTAATTTCTTTGGTTTATGTTTGTTGAATTTTAAGAGCAAGAATAAAATCCGGTGTTCCAAATCTGTTAATGCAATTGATCTTGAGAAAGGATTTGTCTATTTGATGACTTAATAAAAAATGGTCCTGGTGTTATAATAAAAAATGGTCCTGGTGTTATTTTGGTGCAAAAGGGTAATTAAAATTTTTTTTTCCAAAGTGTTGCAATTTGGGGAAAGAGTTTAGCCACTCTTGATGATGAAAGCGCAGCCAAAAGAAATACTATTAGGGTTTACTCAAAAAAAAAAGAAAAAAGAAAAGAAATTGTCGAGCAAAAGAACGAAGGAGAAGAGTCGTCTGAACTTAAACCGGCTAGTCTCCTATTCGCACGAGGAAAGAAAAAGATCCCTTCCTTACTCTTTTATTTTTATCCTACTTGGGCATTACTAATACAAAATAAAACGAGAAGATTTGTTTGAATTAGGAATTAACAACATCTTGCAAGAGTTCCAACTAATCAGCCACAATTTCATGGGATGCGGGCGGGCCACTTCAAATCCTAAGGTATCCAGATGTTACCACAAAAGAAGACGTGCCCACGTCATATTGACAGAAAATTTCACTTGTAAGCTCGTTTGAATGGTAACTAACTTTTTAAAAATTAATATCAAAAACAAAATATGAGTAAAGTAAAGTCTATTAATTAATATAATATTTTACCAAAATTAAAAAAAATATTCACAAATATGATGCATAATTAGCCTTCTATCACATATTAAATGCCAAAATTACCCCAAGGCAAAATAGATGATCATTTAGTATACTTTTTGGATAATATTTTTTTAATACACTATCAGCGTTGCAAGAATTTCATTACACTAGTGGGATTATATACATACTAATGATTTTCATTTAAATTTAAAATTCAGTTTTTGTACATGTGACATCTACATCGATTAGTGTCAAAAAAAAATCTCTATGCTACTAGTGCATAAAATATTAATCTCTTTTTTAATGTACATCTCTATGAAGTTTTAAAATTTCCAAAAATGACAAATTCTAACATGGTTTAAAGCCATTGCCTTTCTTGTCTGTAATTCAGATCCAACAATTTTTATTCTTTTTTGTCCAAGCGAGACTGTAAACCTTAAAAGTGAAGAAGGGAAATGAAGGGGTTTTTAGTAACAATCCTACCAACTGAATTAGATCATTAAAAGGCATTTAAATGGTCAAGTTTTGCCCAAATTGCTAATGTTCTTTTTTCCTTTTAAATCACTATATGCAAATGACTAGAAGTGATTAAAAGCAAAATTCAAATTGCATAGCAACATATATTTACTTATATAGAGAAACAAACAAAATGGGAGGAGTTTCAAGCACATGCAAGGTTGAGTGTTAGATGGTGATGAAATTTTTAAATAAAATAGAATTAGTTGAATATAACATTATGTTTTCTTATGAACGGCACTTTTAGATTAATTTTGTCACTTGAAAAGAATAATTGTATTAAATTTATGTTATTCTCGATCCCTCTTTTGTTTTTTATTATTCTTTGTAGCATATTGTCTCTTAACTTTTGAATTCATAAATTTTAGGGATAATTTTAGAAACCTCCTCTAAGGTTTTTGACAACCCTGAAGTTTGTAAAATTATACAAACCTCCCTTGAGATTAAGTTTTTGATAACAAAATTAGTCCAATTAGAAAAAGTAACATTAAAAAGTATTTTAAGGAGAGAGATGAAACTTTTATTCCATAAATACCTCTTATGCATGCATATAATTTGTATTAATAGAAGAATAAAAATAATTAAAAGTTAAAAATAATTAATATGCACATTTCACCACTCAAAAAGTTTACATTTAATAAATTAGATAATACAAATAAGCAACAAAACTCCACTAATGATCACAAGATTCAGTAGAATGGACTAGTCATCCCTTTTAACATGATGTTTGCTATAATTCTTGTGATTTTGAACAAAAAAATATTTGAATATTTGAAAGAAAGGAGGGAAAAAAGGCAAAATTTGAAATTTTTTCGTTCAAATCTCAAGAATTATAGCAAACGTCATGTCAAAAGAGATGACTAGTTTGTTTTGTTAAATCCTGTGATCATTAGTATCCTAAATTATCCCTATATTTTAATTGCATATCATGGACATGCATTGGAGTTTGGATTGGCTCTAATGCATCTAACTGAAATCCTACTTTTTGATGCTAATCAACATTTTCATTATTGTTTGAATACAAATTCCGTGGAAACAAGTTAGGCAATCTAGTGGAAGCACAAAACGTATACAAAACGGTTTAGGCCCACAAATCAAGAATTCTCTAGCAGACCCCTTCTTTGGAGCCTAAATTTTGGTGTCCTTTATGTTTCATAAGGAAGAAAAATATAACAATCCTTTTTAAAAGCCTGAACTTCAGAACATTTTATCTTTGTTGAAGAGATATTAATTAGAATTTTGACTTAAAAACCATATACGTTTGCCTATGAAGCTCTCCTAAATGGAGTTACACATTAATTTCTTGGAAACAAAGTTAGGCGCACGTTTGCCAAACATAAATTTTAGGTTCATAGCCTACTACAATCAAAACTTAGCAGTTTAGACTTTTCTCAAATTCAATATAAAGTGGAAGAAAAGTCAACAATTGATCTGCATTGTTTGAACTAAATCTCCGAATTCTCGTTTTGAATCTTAAACTTCAAAATATGACACTTTAATCTCTAAATTATAAAATTTGTCATACTTTCGTTTCTAAAGTATAGAACTTGTCCATTTTAATCCCTAATGTATTAAATATGCTCAAATTTAGTCCCTAAAGTATACCCATAGACATAAAATCTATCTCACTTCCTTAATGATATTTACTTAAGTGAGACAAATTTTATAGTTTAAGAACTAAAGTATCCATATTAAAGTTTTAAGGATCAAAGTGAAAATTTGGGTATAGTTGGAGGGTATAAAATGGAATTAACCATAAATAAATCCTTTCCTCCCGTCATAGCGCATCCTAAGTATGTGCTCCGTGCTCGCCCGCCCGTTTTCTTTTCTAGTTGGACGCATTGATCGAAAGCTGTAGAAAGCTATAGTCCAAGAGGCAATGGACAAAGATCTTTTATAGCTAGTTTGGGAGATGGGATTTGATAGGAAAAGAAAAGAAAGTGGGAGGAAGAAATATTTTTCTTTCATTTGTGAGTTTACTCGTGACAGAAAACAAAGGATTTGGCCTAATTTGGAGGGATTTAGTGTGCTGTTACAGTTGGAAAACTTTTCCGCCTACTTATGGCCTGATTTAGATTGAATGTCAAAGAAAGCCTAAAATTTTTTCACAATACCAATTCTATCCTTAGATGAGCATCAAACTAAAGTTTACTGACATATATATTCAAAATTATTCAATTTTCTTTCCTAAACTCCCAAATAACATCAAAATCGCTATAATTCTTTTCTCTTATTTTCTTTTCTTTCATAACTTAAGTTTTCTCATCTTTTCTTTTATATCCTATGCTCCCATACTAGCCATTAAAGAGCTTCCCACCGGAGGAATTTTTTCAATGGAGACACTGGCTGAGAATCCATTGGGTACCCCTGGAGGTTGAGGCAATGTAGCAGAGTTTGATAAAGAAGGATCCACACTTTTCTCACGCAGCAATGAGCAGTTCGTTCCAAGACCCCAACCCTCGTATAGATATGGTTGTTTTGGAGGCTCAGTTTTTTTTTTTTTTTTTTGTATCTTTATGTTTTAGGAAATTAGAAATACAATATTAATCCTCCTTAACCCCCTTTTTTTTGGTGGATTTCCTTGTCCTATAAAGGATAATTTAGATTAGATGCTTATACATGAATTGCACTTGTCTAGAAAAAAATTTAAGGCTAAGCCCTTCGTGCGCTTAGATTGATAATATTACGGCAAAAAACCAAATGAAATCGCATAATTAATGCTATGTTAAGCCTATTTCGCAGGATTGAAAGGGAAAAGGGGAAGAAATGCCAAAGATTCGCCACTTGCCAATCTTAGAACTTGTCCATTTCAATCCCTAATGTATAAAATATGTTCAAATTTAGTCCCTAAAGTATACCCAGATAGGCATAAAATCTATCTCACTTCCTTAATGATATTTATTTAAGTGAGACAAATTTTATAGTTTAAGAACTAAAGTATCCATATTAAAGTTTTAAGGATCAAAGCAAAAATTTGGGTATGGTTGGAGGCTGTCAAATGGAATTAACCATAAATAAATTCTTTCCTCCCGTCACACCGCATCCTAAGTGCGTGCTCCGTGCTCGCCTGTTTTCTTCTCAAGTTGGACGCATTAATGAATTGATAGGTTGCAATTTTATCATTTATTTTATTATTATTTTTCTCTATTACCTGACCTAATGTGGATTAATTGTTGGATTCTACTCACTTTTAATATTTTACATTTATTTCAGGGAGTAGGACGAAAATAGGATAACAAGTGCCAATTTTATAGAAAAGGAGTCCAAGTCAAAGAGCTTATCCCAGGGGCATTATTGGCAAAGGAAAACTTCTGCCCATTTTGGTAATTGCTGGGGAGGAGAGCACAGAGAGCCTTTTTTTTCCGGGGAGCCGCCGCACATCTAAGAGATTAGAGAGGAAAATTAGAATTAGGAACAGGGGATGAGCACTGCCTTTAATCTTTGAGCTTTGACTTTTCTTTTGTCACCGTAGTAGCTTTTCCTTCTTCATATAAAGACCTCTAGCTTAGCTTTTTCTTTTTGGACTTTTCCTTCTTAGCTTTTGGCAGTGGAGTTCTCCTACGCATGTCAGGAGCCTTACGAAGAATTGAATCATTCTCTGTAGTTGCTGGTTTTTCCTTATTCAATCGAACAAATTGAATTCTCACGAACAAGGCCGATGGCTGCTACTGTTGCTTCAATTTCCTGTGGATTTTGTTCATTAAATATGAACTAATTTCCTCACTCTAGTCAAGGGATAACGGAGGCTTTGGTTCGCCTAAAAATTGTGAGATCGATTTAATTTTATCTTTTTCTATTATTTATTGGTATTTGCATATTCCTTGATTGCAGTACTTATGATTATTTAATTAATTGATTGTCTTGGATTTGGATAATTAGTTAACTTGATAATGTATTGTCAATTAGGACATTAAACCCGTAATTGTTTAATTGCCTCAAAATAGTGCCAACTGGCATGATTAGATTTGTGTCAGGGGAATACGCGGGCTAGTCTAAAATAACCTTGGTATTGCGTTATTTGGTTAGAATAGGGCTCCTCTAATACGTAAGGCAATTGGGGAATTAAATCTTACGGGCGTACCTAAGATTATTTCTCAATTAGGGCAGTGATTAACGGGCGTACCTTAATCACCGGTACAGTAAGGAGGGGTTGACTGTCATCGCTTGTTTGACAGTTATAACCTATTTATTAGTAAATAATTGGAATTGCCTTTGTTTCAATGATCAATTAGGTGAACCATTACTGAAGTTATTTCTTGGCTAGATCATTAGTTATCATTCATTTGACTTTAGTAAATTGTTATTTAATTTTTAGTAGTTTCTTGGATTTTATTTGCATTTATTTGATTGTCACCTTCTACACAAAAATACCCCTCTAGTTACTGTGAATTTGAAAAGAAATAGTTACACCAAATCCCTGTGGATTCGACCCTGCTTACCACTATTTACAAAAATTAACTTTAGTTGAGCAGATTTTTATTAATGCACAGGCCCAACACCTTGTCAATTTTTGGCTCCGTTGCCGGGGACTGGTGCCAAATTAATTTGTTTCTTTTTGAGTTCATCTTGTTTTCATTTTCTATTTATTTTTCTCTTATTTTTTTATATAGTTTATGGCTACTAACATTTCGTATTTTGATGATAGATTGGACTTTATTCCTGAATGGGGTTATGAGACTCGTGTTTTTTCTCATGATCAATTGGCTGTTGCAAATTGTGGAACTTATTTTGCTTCAGGTTATTCAACCGACATATGCCCTGCATTTCAAGGTAACCTAAGTGCTCCAATTGATACTTTTGGAGATTTTCCACCTCGATTTCAAACGTGGTATGACCCTTATTCAAACAGGTATGATCAAGGATAGTGGGATAATTTCAATTTTAATTATGCGACCGAGCCAATGCATTTTCAACAGCAAGAGTCTCAACAACCACCATCCATGTCAGGTATGTCTCTTGAAGAAATGATTGAATTACTAGTTACTAATACATATCAATTTCATCAGGAGACACAAACAAGTATTCGTAACATGGCGGATAAAGTGCAACTATTGACATCCGTAATGGCGGATCACGTGCATCTATTGATATCCAGGATAACGCAATTAGCTTCTCACATGTGTAAAGAATTACCCTCACAGACCAACATCAACTTTGAAGAAGATGAGAGTGCAATTATCCGGGCAAATGACATGGAACTGCAAGAGTTTCAAGAAAACAGATCTAAAGATGCAGTTGAAAAGGAAGCTGAAGTGCAAGAAATGAGACCTCAGTATCAACTCGTTCAAGTGAATGAATCCAGTGAACAATCTCCAAATGCGGTGACATCTCCTCCATTCTTTAATCAATATTCTCCTGACTCTTATTCTTCAATTCCTGTTAGTGAAATTGACTTTATTAAACCAGAAAATTTTGAATTTCATGACAGGAATAAATTAAGAGTAGTGATGGCAAGATATCTTGGACCAATAAATGCACGTGAGGGAGGAGTGAATGGAGAATTCAAATTATCGTTGACTTGTTTGGCGCCATTTACTAGTCCATGGAAGACTGTAGCTCGTGTGCTCAAGGATTACTCTATTTACGAGGGTTATCAGGACTATATAGAGGATGAAACATTAAAACGAGTCATAAGATTTTATCCTCCCTGAACAAACATGACAATGTCTAGTCAAAGACGTAAAAAAAAGGCGCTCATTGGGAGGCAACCCAATTTCTTTTAGTTATTTGTTCGATTTTGTTTGATAGTTTAAATATGTTTTCCTTGAGTTTGACTGATTTTTTACTTCAATTTTCGTTTTTGATGATTCGTAGGTAACTATCTGACATGACGTGCCCGCGTCAACTGGGCGCGTGGCACATTGCGATTTTCTGGTGCTTAGTAAAAAAGGTTTCGATCTCCTTGACGTGCCCGTGTCAAGTCATCCGAAGAGCTCATCGTCAGAAGGGTTCTGACCCTCATGACGTGCCCGCATCAAGTCACCTGGAAAGCTCTTCACTTCGTGCCATCATGACGTGCCCGCGTCATGTTCGCGGGAAAGATGGGCATTCAAAACCTCAGAAAATTTTGATTTCCTTTTAATTTCAAATTTTGAAGTAATACATTTTGCCTAAAAAAAATTTAAAATCTTTTTTCCTGTTAAGCCGTAACTTCAAATTTTGAAAATCAACATTCTAGAAAAAAAATGAAAAAAAGAAAAAACCAAAAACTATTTTATTTTTATTTTTCTCTTTTCTTTTTCTTCCTTTTCTTTTCTTCCTTTCTTTCCTTTCTTCCTCTTTTCTTTCTTTCTTCTCCCTTGTTTCTTCCTCCTGTTTGACCGAAACTCCGCACGCCGCCGCCTTTTCAATTCGTAGCCTAGCCGTCGTCCGCCGCCGCTTTCCACTCTCATCACCACCGTGCGCCTACTCTCCACCATCTCCTGGTGTCCGCAGCTCCAATCTCTCTCCCACACCTCCACTCTCTCCCTCTCCTCGCAGCTCTTTTTTTCCCCTTCCTGCCGCTGTTATCGGCGCCCGAAGCCCAGGCGACGCGCGTCTCCCCTCGTCGCTCTCTCTCCTTGCCACCCCCTCCTTCATCGAGACCGCGCCAGCCGCTTCCAGCTGTCGCGCCACTGCCGCTGCTGAAGACCGCGAGCCGCGCCGCCATCGCACCAGCACTACTCACCCCACCGCCTCCAAGCTCCGCAGCCGTGCCGTCACGCACGGTCTTTGTACCCTCCAGCCACACAGCTCACACTCCACCTCTCGCACGCCTCCACCAGCAGCCCCGCTCGTCTCACCACCTGTCCATCTTTGACAGGTGGAGGTATTGAAATTTCTCCCTCATTAATCTTTTTCTGGGTCTCAAATTGCTGGATTTTGTTGCCGTTTTCTTGGGTTCCTTGGTGCATAATAGCAGAAGGTGACTAGCTTGTTTTTCACTTGTGCTTTGTTTAGGGCTTCTATAAGCATTTTTGGGTTGGTCATTGCCGTTGCCTTTGGCAGTTCATTTGTTTGGGAGTATTTGGGGGTGATTTGGGAATTGATTACCAATTGATTCTCATTTTGATTTCTTCTAATTTTTGGTACTAATCGGTGTGTTTGGATTTATCAAGTGATTTGGGTTCACTGTTTGAATTGTTTGCTACTTGTGCGTTCACCAGTGGCACTGGTTGCGGTAGTTGCCCTGTTTTGTTCTTGTCCGAATTTTGATCTGCTATTGCTGGAATTGTCGATTTTGCGTTGCGATATTCAATGTCCAATTGGAGACTTTGTTGAGATTTTGGGTGGACAGAGTTTTGCATTTGCTGGTTGAATTGAGTTATGATGTCTCAGAACTTGGGTGCGTACTTCCACCACATCGGTTTCCCTCCACCGTTCCCGCCTACCCCTTAGCCACTTGAGAGGGAAGTTTCATTGTCCTCTTCACTTTATTTACTTTATTACCTCCATTGAGGGCAATGTAGGATTTAGGTGTGGGGGGGGGGGAGCAGTTATGGTGCTAGTTTTTCTAGTTTTTAGTTTTCAGATGTTCTTCTTTTATTTTAGTTTGTTATTTGTCTAGTCTTCGTTTACTTCTTTTTTTAATGAATACCAAAGTTTGATATTGGATTGTTGACTCTATGTCTGCCATTGCCAAGTTTTAGCGATGAAAGTGTATCAAGTGGATGTGGTTGAGTCCGAGAATATCTCTTTGGTGAATAGCGAGGACTGTGTGACTTTTATGATTTTTGATTAACTTTTCTAGGCATAGGGAATGATTGTTGGCATTTTCATGTGAATTAGTCCGGTTATTAACTCTAGTTCTCCATGTTTGAAGAAATGAGGCTAGCTGCTAGTAATTTTGTTTTTTTTGCTGTGTTATTTTGAATTATTATGTTATTTGGCTGTGAATAAGGTTGACTGTACTCCGCTAGTCTTTACTACTGAGTAACCGGGGATCCTCACCTAAAGTGTCGATTTTCGCGTCAAAAAATAGTAATTTCTATGAGTGCGTGGTCGTATAGCGATAAGAGCTGAGTAACCGAGCTCCTTCATCTTAAAAATACTGGAGTTCGCGTCAAAAGGCTCCAATGGCTAGAGACCAAGTCTTTTGTGCTATCAACAAAAAAAAAAAAGAGGAAAAATTCGAAAACGTGAAAAACAAAAGGTGAAGGTGGTGTTAGTGTGTAACAGAAGTCAGCTTGCCGATTTATGGATCTAATGTTGAGATTTTGGTTAATATTTGGACCATTTGCTGATAAATGTTGTGTGTCATTCTTTTTTCTTAGATTAGTTAACCTGGAATTGAAGGAGTCTGTGGTTTAGAAACTAACCGGGGTGGTGTTTCTCGGATTTTGATCACCAATGCTTGATATATGTTTTTTCCTTGATATCTTGGCAATATGGTAGATGGAGCAATGGCCATTATCAAATATTGGTGTTTGTTTACTGTTCTCATACTTGAGGACAAGCATGGTTTAGGTTAGGGATGGCAACGAGGCGGGGTTGGGGCGGGGGACCCCTCCCCCACCCCCCACCCCGTTGCCTATTAATTCCCCCCGACCCCCGCCTCCCACTCCCCCAGCCCCGCCCCGCTTCCCTCGCGGGGGCACCCGCGGGGTTAATAAAATTGTTCTCGCGGGGTTAATAAAATTTTATTATAGTTAAATTTTAATAAATAATCAAGTACTAAAATATCAACACATCATCAAGTTATTATTCATTGTAATTTTACAATTGAAACTCATAAAAACAAGGGTTAATTCCACTTTGTCCCCTCAAACTTTGGACGATTACCCACTTTAGTCCCTAAACTTCAAAATGGGACACTTAAGTCCCTAAACTTATAAATACCTCCCAATTAAGGAAAATTATTAACAGAATCCTGAATGCCGTGGTGGTTGAAGTGTCCCATTTTATAAGGATTTAGGGATTTAAGTGTCCCATTTTATAAGTTTAGGGACTTAAGTGTCCCAATTTATAAGTTTTAGAAACTTAAGTGTCCCATTTTGAAGTTTAGGGACTAAAGTGGGTAATCGTCCAAAGTTTGGAGGGACAAAGTGTAATTAACCCTAAAAACAATCAAACAAAAGTTATTTGAATACAATCCAACATGATGAAATAAATACAACTAAAATAGTCAAGTTTTCACTTTTGGTACAAATACAATCACTAATTCATTATTGTGTTTGTACTTTTTTTTGAAAAAAAAGTGTTATTCTATTAAGTGTAATTAGAAATTTAGTATAAATGTATTAGTAAATTTAGTATAACTAATTAATAAATTCTATTAGTAAACATGTCTAATTATTCATATAATTGATAATATCAATTATATTACATACACTAATATACATTATATAATACATCTAACTAATAATATCATTATCATAAGTTTATAACTAATTAAATTACATATTATATATATTTATTTATATATATATACTTTTTTTTTGCGGGTGGCGGGGCGGGGGTATACTTCCCCGCCCCCGCCCCGTTTCTAAACGGGGGGAAAAAATTCCCCCCGCCCCGAGAGCCCCCCGCGGGCACTCGCCCCCATTGCCATCCCTAGTTTAGGTGTGGAGGAATTGATAGGTTGCAATTTTATCATTTATTTTATTATTATTTTCCCCTATTACCTGACCCAATGTGAATTAATTGTTGGATTTTACTCACTTTTAGTATTTTGCATTTATTTCAGGGAGTAGAACGAAAATAGGATAACAAGTGCCAATTTTATAGAAAAGAAGTCCAAGTCACAAAGTTTATCTCAGCCTTCTTTTTCCAGGGAGCCGCCGCACATCCAAGAGATTAGAGAGGAAAATTAGAATTAGGCAATGTTTTCAACCGGTCGAACCGGCCGGTCCGGTCCGGTTCGATGTTAAGGTTGACCATGCTAGAAAATCGGTCCAACCGTAAACCGTCAAAACCGGATTGAACCGATTTTTTCCGGTTTTCGAGTTTTCCTCTTTTTTTTTTTTGACATTTTACAAAATGTAGCTTTCAAGATTCAAACTCATCACCTTTGTAATAGAAGACCAATATAGTAACTGTTGCACTATCATATCTTATTAATTTTTTTTTATAACTTATTTATATAAAACAAACACTCATATTTCTTTTTTCCATTTTTCTTACAAAATCTCATCCTCTCATGACTCTTTTTTTTTAATCTTCAACTCTCTCTCTCTCTCTCTCTCTTCTCTTTTCTTTTGTCTCTCCCTTTTTAATCAAACATCTTTATTTTTAATTTATTGATGTTTTCTTACATCTTTTAATTTTATTTTTGTCCATTAAATTAAAAAAGTTAAAAAAGAATTATTTTTTTAACCCAAATTATTTAATGCCACAACCACTTACTTTTATCTCATTTTTTGTTTCTTATCAATTTTGCATTTCTATTTTTGATTCTCTTGACTTCTTTCGAACTCCAAACTTTCTTTTTTAAATTGCAATCTCTAAATCCCAAAACGTAAATTAAAATTTAAGTTCACAATGTCTAAATTCTCATAGACGTGAATTTTGTATAATTTCAAAATATTGTGATACTTTTGGGTTGGATTTAAGATTTTTTGGTAGATATAATTGAAATTGAGATGAAATTTATTTGTTTTAACTTATAATTCAAAAATAAATAATTTATTTTTAAAAATCCAAGTTATTCAAAAATAGTAAACTTTTCATCATGTAAAGTATTAAATTAGTCCATTACATGTCTTATTTTGTGCATATATATATTTATATAAATTATTTTTTAAAAAATTCATTGAATCAAGGTTGAACCGGTCCGACCGATTGAACCTCGACCCTTTCACTTCACCGGTTCAATTAACGGTCCGATTTTTAAAACATTGGAATTAGGAACAGGGGATGAGCACTACCTTTAATCTTTGAGCTTTGACTTTTCTTTTGTCACCGTAGTAGCTTTTCCTTCTTCATATAAAGACCTCTAGCTTAGCTTTTTCTTTTTGGACTTTTCCTTCTTAGCTTTTGGTAGTGGAGTTCTCCTACGCATGTCAGGAGCCTTACGAAGAATTGAATCATTCTCTGTAGTTGCTGGTTTTTCCTTATTCAATCGAACAAATTGAATTCTCACGAACAAGGCCGATGGCTGCTACTGTTGCTTCAATTTCCTGTGGATTTTGTTCATTAAATATGAACTAATTTCCTCACTCTAGTCAAAGGACAACGGAGGTTTTGGTTCGCCTAAAAATTGTAAGATTGATTTAATTTTATCTTTTCCTATTATTTATTGGTATTCACATATTCCTTGATTGCAGTACTTATGATTATTTAATTAATTGATTGTCTTGGATCCGGATAATTAGTTAACTTGATAATCTATTGTCAATTAGGGCATTAAACCCGTAATTGTTTAATTGCTTCAAAATAGTGTCAATTGGTATGATTAGATTTGTGTCAGGGGAATACGCGGGCTAGTCTAAAATAACCCTGGTATTGCGTTATTTGGTTAGAATAGGGCTCCTCTAATACGTAAGGCAATTGGGGAATTAAATCTTACGGGCGTACCTAAGATTATTTCTCAATTAGGGCAGTGATTAACGGGCGTACCTTAATCACCGGTACAGTAAGGAGGGGTTGACTGTCATCGCTTGTTTGACAGTTATAACCTATTTATTAGTAAATAATTGGAATTGCCTTTGTTTCAATGATCAATTAGGTGAACCATTACTGAAGTTATTTCTTGGCTAGATCATTAGTTATCATTCATTTGACTTTAGTAAATTGTTATTTAATTTTTAGTAGTTTCTTGGATTTTATTTGCATTTATTTGATTGTCACCTTCTACACAAAAATACCCCCTGGTTACTGTGAATTTGAAAAGAAACAGTTACACCCAGTCCCTATGAATTCGACCCTACTTATCACTATTTACAAAAATTAACTTTAGTTGAGTAGGTTTTTATTGTTGCATAGGCCCGACACCCTGTCATTGATCGAAAGCTGTAGAAAGCTTATAGTCGAAGAGGCAATATACAAAGATCTTTTATAGCTAGTTTGGAAGATGGTATTTGATAGGAAAAGAAAAGAAAGTGGGAGGAAGAAATATTTTTCTTTCATTTGTGAGTTTACTCATGACAGAAAACAAAGGATTTGGCCTAATTTGGAGGGATTTAGTGTGCTGTTACAGTTGGAAAACTTTTCCGCCTACTTATGGCCTGATTTAGATTGAATGTCAAAGAAAGCCTGAAATTTTTTCACAATACCAATTCTATCCTTAGATGAGCATCAAACTAAAGTTTACTGACATATATATTCAAAATTATTCAATTTTCTTTCCTAAACTCCCAAATAACATCAAAATCGCTATAATTCTTTTCTCTTATTTTCTTTTCTTTCATAACTTAAGTTTTCTCATCTTTTCTTTTATATCCTATGCTCCCATACTAGCCATTAAAGAGCTTCCCACCGGAGGAATTTTTTCAATGGAGACACTGGCTGAGAATCCATTGGGTACCCCTGGAGGTTGAGGCAATGTAGCAGAGTTTGATAAAGAAGGATCCACACTTTTCTCACGCAGCAATGAGCAGTTCGTTCCAAGACCCCAACCCTCGTATAGATATGGTTGTTTTGGAGGCTCAGTTTTTTTTTTTTTTTTTTGTATCTTTATGTTTTAGGAAATTAGAAATACAATATTAATCCTCCTTAACCCCCTTTTTTTGGTGGATTTCCTTGTCCTATAAAGGATAATTTAGATTAGATGCTTATACATGAATTGCACTTGTCTAGAAAAAAATTTAAGGCTAAGCCCTTCGTGCGCTTAGATTGATAATATTACGGCAAAAAACCAAATGAAATCGCATAATTAATGCTATGTTAAGCCTATTTCGCAGGATTGAAAGGGAAAAGGGGAAGAAATGCCAAAGATTCGCCACTTGCCAATCTTAGAACTTGTCCATTTCAATCCCTAATGTATAAAATATGTTCAAATTTAGTCCCTAAAGTATACCCAGATAGGCATAAAATCTATCTCACTTCCTTAATGATATTTATTTAAGTGAGACAAATTTTATAGTTTAAGAACTAAAGTATCCATATTAAAGTTTTAAGGATCAAAGCAAAAATTTGGGTATGGTTGGAGGCTGTCAAATGGAATTAACCATAAATAAATTCTTTCCTCCCGTCACACCGCATCCTAAGTGCGTGCTCCGTGCTCGCCTGTTTTCTTCTCAAGTTGGACGCATTAATGAATTGATAGGTTGCAATTTTATCATTTATTTTATTATTATTTTTCTCTATTACCTGACCTAATGTGGATTAATTGTTGGATTCTACTCACTTTTAATATTTTACATTTATTTCAGGGAGTAGAACGAAAATAGGATAACAAGTGCCAATTTTATAGAAAAGGAGTCCAAGTCAAAGAGCTTATCCCAGGGGCATTATTGGCAAAGGAAAACTTCTGCCCATTTTGGTAATTGCTGGGGAGGAGAGCACAGAGAGCCTTTTTTTTCCGGGGAGCCGCCGCACATCTAAGAGATTAGAGAGGAAAATTAGAATTAGGAACAGGGGATGAGCACTGCCTTTAATCTTTGAGCTTTGACTTTTCTTTTGTCACCGTAGTAGCTTTTCCTTCTTCATATAAAGACCTCTAGCTTAGCTTTTTCTTTTTGGACTTTTCCTTCTTAGCTTTTGGCAGTGGAGTTCTCCTACGCATGTCAGGAGCCTTACGAAGAATTGAATCATTCTCTGTAGTTGCTGGTTTTTCCTTATTCAATCGAACAAATTGAATTCTCACGAACAAGGCCGATGGCTGCTACTGTTGCTTCAATTTCCTGTGGATTTTGTTCATTAAATATGAACTAATTTCCTCACTCTAGTCAAGGGATAACGGAGGCTTTGGTTCGCCTAAAAATTGTGAGATCGATTTAATTTTATCTTTTTCTATTATTTATTGGTATTTGCATATTCCTTGATTGCAGTACTTATGATTATTTAATTAATTGATTGTCTTGGATTTGGATAATTAGTTAACTTGATAATGTATTGTCAATTAGGACATTAAACCCGTAATTGTTTAATTGCCTCAAAATAGTGCCAACTGGCATGATTAGATTTGTGTCAGGGGAATACGCGGGCTAGTCTAAAATAACCTTGGTATTGCGTTATTTGGTTAGAATAGGGCTCCTCTAATACGTAAGGCAATTGGGGAATTAAATCTTACGGGCGTACCTAAGATTATTTCTCAATTAGGGCAGTGATTAACGGGCGTACCTTAATCACCGGTACAGTAAGGAGGGGTTGACTGTCATCGCTTGTTTGACAGTTATAACCTATTTATTAGTAAATAATTGGAATTGCCTTTGTTTCAATGATCAATTAGGTGAACCATTACTGAAGTTATTTCTTGGCTAGATCATTAGTTATCATTCATTTGACTTTAGTAAATTGTTATTTAATTTTTAGTAGTTTCTTGGATTTTATTTGCATTTATTTGATTGTCACCTTCTACACAAAAATACCCCTCTAGTTACTGTGAATTTGAAAAGAAATAGTTACACCAAATCCCTGTGGATTCGACCCTGCTTACCACTATTTACAAAAATTAACTTTAGTTGAGCAGATTTTTATTAATGCACAGGCCCAACACCTTGTCAATTTTTGGCTCCGTTGCCGGGGACTGGTGCCAAATTAATTTGTTTCTTTTTGAGTTCATCTTGTTTTCATTTTCTATTTATTTTTCTCTTATTTTTTTATATAGTTTATGGCTACTAACATTTCGTATTTTGATGATAGATTGGACTTTATTCCTGAATGGGGTTATGAGACTCGTGTTTTTTCTCATGATCAATTGGCTGTTGCAAATTGTGGAACTTATTTTGCTTCAGGTTATTCAACCGACATATGCCCTGCATTTCAAGGTAACCTAAGTGCTCCAATTGATACTTTTGGAGATTTTCCACCTCGATTTCAAACGTGGTATGACCCTTATTCAAACAGGTATGATCAAGGATAGTGGGATAATTTCAATTTTAATTATGCGACCGAGCCAATGCATTTTCAACAGCAAGAGTCTCAACAACCACCATCCATGTCAGGTATGTCTCTTGAAGAAATGATTGAATTACTAGTTACTAATACATATCAATTTCATCAGGAGACACAAACAAGTATTCGTAACATGGCGGATAAAGTGCAACTATTGACATCCGTAATGGCGGATCACGTGCATCTATTGATATCCAGGATAACGCAATTAGCTTCTCACATGTGTAAAGAATTACCCTCACAGACCAACATCAACTTTGAAGAAGATGAGAGTGCAATTATCCGGGCAAATGACATGGAACTGCAAGAGTTTCAAGAAAACAGATCTAAAGATGCAGTTGAAAAGGAAGCTGAAGTGCAAGAAATGAGACCTCAGTATCAACTCGTTCAAGTGAATGAATCCAGTGAACAATCTCCAAATGCGGTGACATCTCCTCCATTCTTTAATCAATATTCTCCTGACTCTTATTCTTCAATTCCTGTTAGTGAAATTGACTTTATTAAACCAGAAAATTTTGAATTTCATGACAGGAATAAATTAAGAGTAGTGATGGCAAGATATCTTGGACCAATAAATGCACGTGAGGGAGGAGTGAATGGAGAATTCAAATTATCGTTGACTTGTTTGGCGCCATTTACTAGTCCATGGAAGACTGTAGCTCGTGTGCTCAAGGATTACTCTATTTACGAGGGTTATCAGGACTATATAGAGGATGAAACATTAAAACGAGTCATAAGATTTTATCCTCCCTGAACAAACATGACAATGTCTAGTCAAAGACGTAAAAAAAAGGCGCTCATTGGGAGGCAACCCAATTTCTTTTAGTTATTTGTTCGATTTTGTTTGATAGTTTAAATATGTTTTCCTTGAGTTTGACTGATTTTTTACTTCAATTTTCGTTTTTGATGATTCGTAGGTAACTATCTGACATGACGTGCCCGCGTCAACTGGGCGCGTGGCACATTGCGATTTTCTGGTGCTTAGTAAAAAAGGTTTCGATCTCCTTGACGTGCCCGTGTCAAGTCATCCGAAGAGCTCATCGTCAGAAGGGTTCTGACCCTCATGACGTGCCCGCATCAAGTCACCTGGAAAGCTCTTCACTTCGTGCCATCATGACGTGCCCGCGTCATGTTCGCGGGAAAGATGGGCATTCAAAACCTCAGAAAATTTTGATTTCCTTTTAATTTCAAATTTTGAAGTAATACATTTTGCCTAAAAAAAATTTAAAAAAAAAATTTAAAATCTTTTTTCCTGTTAAGCCGTAACTTCAAATTTTGAAAATCAACATTCTAGAAAAAAAATGAAAAAAAGAAAAAACCAAAAACTATTTTATTTTTATTTTTCTCTTTTCTTTTTCTTCCTTTTCTTTTCTTCCTTTCTTTCCTTTCTTCCTCTTTTCTTTCTTTCTTCTCCCTTGTTTCTTCCTCCTGTTTGACCGAAACTCCGCACGCCGCCGCCTTTTCAATTCGTAGCCTAGCCGTCGTCCGCCGCCGCTTTCCACTCTCATCACCACCGTGCGCCTACTCTCCACCATCTCCTGGTGTCCGCAGCTCCAATCTCTCTCCCACACCTCCACTCTCTCCCTCTCCTCGCAGCTCTTTTTTTCCCCTTCCTGCCGCTGTTATCGGCGCCCGAAGCCCAGGCGACGCGCGTCTCCCCTCGTCGCTCTCTCTCCTTGCCACCCCCTCCTTCATCGAGACCGCGCCAGCCGCTTCCAGCTGTCGCGCCACTGCCGCTGCTGAAGACCGCGAGCCGCGCCGCCATCGCACCAGCACTACTCACCCCACCGCCTCCAAGCTCCGCAGCCGTGCCGTCACGCACGGTCTTTGTACCCTCCAGCCACACAGCTCACACTCCACCTCTCGCACGCCTCCACCAGCAGCCCCGCTCGTCTCACCACCTGTCCATCTTTGACAGGTGGAGGTATTGAAATTTCTCCCTCATTAATCTTTTTCTGGGTCTCAAATTGCTGGATTTTGTTGCCGTTTTCTTGGGTTCCTTGGTGCATAATAGCAGAAGGTGACTAGCTTGTTTTTCACTTGTGCTTTGTTTAGGGCTTCTATAAGCATTTTTGGGTTGGTCATTGCCGTTGCCTTTGGCAGTTCATTTGTTTGGGAGTATTTGGGGGTGATTTGGGAATTGATTACCAATTGATTCTCATTTTGATTTCTTCTAATTTTTGGTACTAATCGGTGTGTTTGGATTTATCAAGTGATTTGGGTTCACTGTTTGAATTGTTTGCTACTTGTGCGTTCACCAGTGGCACTGGTTGCGGTAGTTGCCCTGTTTTGTTCTTGTCCGAATTTTGATCTGCTATTGCTGGAATTGTCGATTTTGCGTTGCGATATTCAATGTCCAATTGGAGACTTTGTTGAGATTTTGGGTGGACAGAGTTTTGCATTTGCTGGTTGAATTGAGTTATGATGTCTCAGAACTTGGGTGCGTACTTCCACCACATCGGTTTCCCTCCACCGTTCCCGCCTACCCCTTAGCCACTTGAGAGGGAAGTTTCATTGTCCTCTTCACTTTATTTACTTTATTACCTCCATTGAGGGCAATGTAGGATTTAGGTGTGGGGGGGGGGGAGCAGTTATGGTGCTAGTTTTTCTAGTTTTTAGTTTTCAGATGTTCTTCTTTTATTTTAGTTTGTTATTTGTCTAGTCTTCGTTTACTTCTTTTTTTAATGAATACCAAAGTTTGATATTGGATTGTTGACTCTATGTCTGCCATTGCCAAGTTTTAGCGATGAAAGTGTATCAAGTGGATGTGGTTGAGTCCGAGAATATCTCTTTGGTGAATAGCGAGGACTGTGTGACTTTTATGATTTTTGATTAACTTTTCTAGGCATAGGGAATGATTGTTGGCATTTTCATGTGAATTAGTCCGGTTATTAACTCTAGTTCTCCATGTTTGAAGAAATGAGGCTAGCTGCTAGTAATTTTGTTTTTTTTGCTGTGTTATTTTGAATTATTATGTTATTTGGCTGTGAATAAGGTTGACTGTACTCCGCTAGTCTTTACTACTGAGTAACCGGGGATCCTCACCTAAAGTGTCGATTTTCGCGTCAAAAAATAGTAATTTCTATGAGTGCGTGGTCGTATAGCGATAAGAGCTGAGTAACCGAGCTCCTTCATCTTAAAAATACTGGAGTTCGCGTCAAAAGGCTCCAATGGCTAGAGACCAAGTCTTTTGTGCTATCAACAAAAAAAAAAAAGAGGAAAAATTCGAAAACGTGAAAAACAAAAGGTGAAGGTGGTGTTAGTGTGTAACAGAAGTCAGCTTGCCGATTTATGGATCTAATGTTGAGATTTTGGTTAATATTTGGACCATTTGCTGATAAATGTTGTGTGTCATTCTTTTTTCTTAGATTAGTTAACCTGGAATTGAAGGAGTCTGTGGTTTAGAAGCTAACCGGGGTGGTGTTTCTCGGATTTTGATCACCAATGCTTGATATATGTTTTTTCCTTGATATCTTGGCAATATGGTAGATGGAGCAATGGCCATTATCAAATATTGGTATTTGTTTACTGTTCTCATACTTGAGGACAAGCATGGTTTAGGTTAGGGATGGCAACGAGGCGGGGTTGGGGCGGGGGACCCCTCCCCCACCCCCCACCCCGTTGCCTATTAATTCCCCCCGACCCCCGCCTCCCACTCCCCCAGCCCCGCCCCGCTTCCCTCGCGGGGGCACCCGCGGGGTTAATAAAATTGTTCTCGCGGGGTTAATAAAATTTTATTATAGTTAAATTTTAATAAATAATCAAGTACTAAAATATCAACACATCATCAAGTTATTATTCATTGTAATTTTACAATTGAAACTCATAAAAACAAGGGTTAATTCCACTTTGTCCCCTCAAACTTTGGACGATTACCCACTTTAGTCCCTAAACTTCAAAATGGGACACTTAAGTCCCTAAACTTATAAATACCTCCCAATTAAGGAAAATTATTAACAGAATCCTGAATGCCGTGGTGGTTGAAGTGTCCCATTTTATAAGGATTTAGGGATTTAAGTGTCCCATTTTATAAGTTTAGGGACTTAAGTGTCCCAATTTATAAGTTTTAGAAACTTAAGTGTCCCATTTTGAAGTTTAGGGACTAAAGTGGGTAATCGTCCAAAGTTTGGAGGGACAAAGTGTAATTAACCCTAAAAACAATCAAACAAAAGTTATTTGAATACAATCCAACATGATGAAATAAATACAACTAAAATAGTCAAGTTTTCACTTTTGGTACAAATACAATCACTAATTCATTATTGTGTTTGTACTTTTTTTTGAAAAAAAAGTGTTATTCTATTAAGTGTAATTAGAAATTTAGTATAAATGTATTAGTAAATTTAGTATAACTAATTAATAAATTCTATTAGTAAACATGTCTAATTATTCATATAATTGATAATATCAATTATATTACATACACTAATATACATTATATAATACATCTAACTAATAATATCATTATCATAAGTTTATAACTAATTAAATTACATATTATATATATTTATTTATATATATATACTTTTTTTTTGCGGGTGGCGGGGCGGGGGTATACTTCCCCGCCCCCGCCCCGTTTCTAAACGGGGGGAAAAAATTCCCCCCGCCCCGAGAGCCCCCCGCGGGCACTCGCCCCCATTGCCATCCCTAGTTTAGGTGTGGAGGAATTGATAGGTTGCAATTTTATCATTTATTTTATTATTATTTTCCCCTATTACCTGACCCAATGTGAATTAATTGTTGGATTTTACTCACTTTTAGTATTTTGCATTTATTTCAGGGAGTAGAACGAAAATAGGATAACAAGTGCCAATTTTATAGAAAAGAAGTCCAAGTCACAAAGTTTATCTCAGCCTTCTTTTTCCAGGGAGCCGCCGCACATCCAAGAGATTAGAGAGGAAAATTAGAATTAGGCAATGTTTTCAACCGGTCGAACCGGCCGGTCCGGTCCGGTTCGATGTTAAGGTTGACCATGCTAGAAAATCGGTCCAACCGTAAACCGTCAAAACCGGATTGAACCGATTTTTTCCGGTTTTCGAGTTTTCCTCTTTTTTTTTTTTGACATTTTACAAAATGTAGCTTTCAAGATTCAAACTCATCACCTTTGTAATAGAAGACCAATATAGTAACTGTTGCACTATCATATCTTATTAATTTTTTTTTATAACTTATTTATATAAAACAAACACTCATATTTCTTTTTTCCATTTTTCTTACAAAATCTCATCCTCTCATGACTCTTTTTTTTTAATCTTCAACTCTCTCTCTCTCTCTCTCTCTTCTCTTTTCTTTTGTCTCTCCCTTTTTAATCAAACATCTTTATTTTTAATTTATTGATGTTTTCTTACATCTTTTAATTTTATTTTTGTCCATTAAATTAAAAAAGTTAAAAAAGAATTATTTTTTTAACCCAAATTATTTAATGCCACAACCACTTACTTTTATCTCATTTTTTGTTTCTTATCAATTTTGCATTTCTATTTTTGATTCTCTTGACTTCTTTCGAACTCCAAACTTTCTTTTTTAAATTGCAATCTCTAAATCCCAAAACGTAAATTAAAATTTAAGTTCACAATGTCTAAATTCTCATAGACGTGAATTTTGTATAATTTCAAAATATTGTGATACTTTTGGGTTGGATTTAAGATTTTTTGGTAGATATAATTGAAATTGAGATGAAATTTATTTGTTTTAACTTATAATTCAAAAATAAATAATTTATTTTTAAAAATCCAAGTTATTCAAAAATAGTAAACTTTTCATCATGTAAAGTATTAAATTAGTCCATTACATGTCTTATTTTGTGCATATATATATTTATATAAATTATTTTTTAAAAAATTCATTGAATCAAGGTTGAACCGGTCCGACCGATTGAACCTCGACCCTTTCACTTCACCGGTTCAATTAACGGTCCGATTTTTAAAACATTGGAATTAGGAACAGGGGATGAGCACTACCTTTAATCTTTGAGCTTTGACTTTTCTTTTGTCACCGTAGTAGCTTTTCCTTCTTCATATAAAGACCTCTAGCTTAGCTTTTTCTTTTTGGACTTTTCCTTCTTAGCTTTTGGTAGTGGAGTTCTCCTACGCATGTCAGGAGCCTTACGAAGAATTGAATCATTCTCTGTAGTTGCTGGTTTTTCCTTATTCAATCGAACAAATTGAATTCTCACGAACAAGGCCGATGGCTGCTACTGTTGCTTCAATTTCCTGTGGATTTTGTTCATTAAATATGAACTAATTTCCTCACTCTAGTCAAAGGACAACGGAGGTTTTGGTTCGCCTAAAAATTGTAAGATTGATTTAATTTTATCTTTTCCTATTATTTATTGGTATTCACATATTCCTTGATTGCAGTACTTATGATTATTTAATTAATTGATTGTCTTGGATCCGGATAATTAGTTAACTTGATAATCTATTGTCAATTAGGGCATTAAACCCGTAATTGTTTAATTGCTTCAAAATAGTGTCAATTGGTATGATTAGATTTGTGTCAGGGGAATACGCGGGCTAGTCTAAAATAACCCTGGTATTGCGTTATTTGGTTAGAATAGGGCTCCTCTAATACGTAAGGCAATTGGGGAATTAAATCTTACGGGCGTACCTAAGATTATTTCTCAATTAGGGCAGTGATTAACGGGCGTACCTTAATCACCGGTACAGTAAGGAGGGGTTGACTGTCATCGCTTGTTTGACAGTTATAACCTATTTATTAGTAAATAATTGGAATTGCCTTTGTTTCAATGATCAATTAGGTGAACCATTACTGAAGTTATTTCTTGGCTAGATCATTAGTTATCATTCATTTGACTTTAGTAAATTGTTATTTAATTTTTAGTAGTTTCTTGGATTTTATTTGCATTTATTTGATTGTCACCTTCTACACAAAAATACCCCCTGGTTACTGTGAATTTGAAAAGAAACAGTTACACCCAGTCCCTATGAATTCGACCCTACTTATCACTATTTACAAAAATTAACTTTAGTTGAGTAGGTTTTTATTGTTGCATAGGCCCGACACCCTGTCATTGATCGAAAGCTGTAGAAAGCTTATAGTCGAAGAGGCAATATACAAAGATCTTTTATAGCTAGTTTGGAAGATGGTATTTGATAGGAAAAGAAAAGAAAGTGGGAGGAAGAAATATTTTTCTTTCATTTGTGAGTTTACTCATGACAGAAAACAAAGGATTTGGCCTAATTTGGAGGGATTTAGTGTGCTGTTACAGTTGGAAAACTTTTCCGCCTACTTATGGCCTGATTTAGATTGAATGTCAAAGAAAGCCTGAAATTTTTTCACAATACCAATTCTATCCTTAGATGAGCATCAAACTAAATTTTACTGACATATATATTCAAAATTATTCTATTTCTTTCCTAAACTCCCAAATAACATCAAAATCGCTACAATTCTTTTCTCTTATTTTCTTTTCTTTCATAACTTAAGTTTTCTCATCTTTTCTTTTATATCCTATGCTCCCATACTAGCCATTAAAGAACTTCCCACCGGAAGAATTTTTTCAATGGAGACACTGGCTGAGAATCCATTGGGTACCCCTGGAGGTTGAGGCAATGTAGCAGAGTTTGATGAAAAAGGATCCACACCCTTTTCACGCAGCAATGAGTAGGTCGCTCCAAGACCCCAACCCTCGTATAGTTATGGTTGTTTTGGAGCCTCAATTTTTTTTTTTTTGTATCTTTATGTTTTAGGAAATTAGAAATACGATATTAATCCTCCTTAACCCCCTCTTTTTTGGTGGATTTCCTTGTCCTATAAAGGATAATTTAGATTAGATGCTTATACATGAATTGCACTTGTCTAGAAAAAAATTTAAGGCTAAGCCCTTCGTGCGCTTAGATTGATAATATTACGGCAAAAAACCAAATGAAATCGCATAATTAATGCTATTTTAAGCCTATTTCGCAGGATTGAAAGGGAAAAGGGGAAGAAATGCCAAAGATTCGCCACTTGCCATTCTTCCACCTTAAATGACGTGAACCAACAAAAAGGATATGACAAAATTTTGGCAGAAAGAAGAAAGGGCAAATGGAAAGAAGAGCAAAAGACCTATAAGGCCATCAAATTTTAGGTATATATATACTTTTTTTCCTCCAACTAGGTACGTTTGGATTAGTGATTTTCAAAAAAAAAAAAGAAGAGAAATATTTTTTTATACTTATACTACAAACACGTTTTCTAACCATTTTTTTTATCTCATATATATCATATTGCAAAAAATTTAAAATAGTATAATCTTCTATCCAAATAGACTCAACTAAAAGCATATGGTTACAACTCTTTTGTCCATTTTGAATTGTTAAGCTTAACAAAAAAATCAGTTGGATAGATAACTAGCTAGGTTAGTGCAATTGGCTGGAGAGTCAGTCACCCTTAAGTTACTCTCGCTGCCAAGGTTGAACATCGCATCTCATTCTTGGCAAGTAGGCTAATGTTTTTCCCAGTCTAAGTGGGCTGCTAGAGCCACCATCTGTGTAGTAATGCTAGTCAAAGTTGTATTACATTTGGATTCATCCTTTGTTACTTGTACTCCACTCTCTATTCTGGATTTCGATTGTAGTCTTGTACTCCTATATTGAAAAAAAAAATTGTTGGAGAGTTAAAAGAATACAAATCAGAAAAAAAAAAAAACGAAATAATTGGAGAGTTAAAAGTATACAAATTTGAAATTTCGAGAAGATCTAGGTCATTTACCCTAAAAAGAAAGAGGTACTCTGTGAAAACGAGGCAAAAGGGTTCCAACAAAAATTTTAACATGTAGAGAAAATCCTGCAAACTTGAGCTTGAGCAACACAACTAGACGAATGAATGCAGAATAACTAAGCAAATCGTTATTGCTAAAAAGCGGTTTTTCGTTTAACCAATAATTTCCAATAATAACAAGACAGACAAAAAAAATTTCCAGCCAGCAAGGACCAATTGATTTTCAACTGTTCTTAAATTTGTTATCGTTCATTTCTTCTTTAAATCATTTTGCTAGTAATGATTTTGTTACCACTACCGGTAACTTGGGTTGCCTTCAAGGTGTAGTGAATTTTAAATAGCTAGACATCTTGTATGATTTTCCTAGCTGAAAAGTTGATTAAGAATAACTTTTTTCAAGACTTTTATGCTGCTTTCTCTCTCTTATATTTTTGTGATTTTCTTTGGAAAATTTTTTTTGTCTTTTTTCCTACTCCTGAAGCCTATAATTTACATATATTACTAAGTAAGGTTTATCAGATTTTACAGTTTTGAATCCGATATTCTCTATTACTTAATTGAAACTCCTAAATCATATCAAAAGCTATTTTTTTTTTTGGTTTTTTTTGGGGGGGGGGGTGGTGGTGGAAGGGACTTATTTGAATAATAATTAAAATGCAGTTTGCACAGAGGAGGGGAGAAAAAGGAAAAAGAAAAAAATGTTAGTAGCTAGTCCAGTTTCTCCTATATATTCCCTCAACAATGTCACCAAATAAATATTGATTGATACATAATTCTGGGCAAAAAAGTTCCTCTTCTTCTTCTTTTTTTTTTAAAATTATTAATCCTATACAGACCAAAATATTTATTAAATTTTAGAAACGTGATTATATAATAGTTAATGGACTAAATTGAACAAAATCCAAAAAAGAGGGACATGAATGGCTATTTTCCAAATTAAACGCAATCATATTATAAATGGTTACTCAAGTAGCTCATCTACATATCTCCAATTCACAATTTGTTCACATCTTTTAGGAGTCTACATACTTTTAAAAAAGAAAGATAACCCTGACTGATTTAGTACTTGCCACAATTTGTTCACATCTTTTAGAAGTGTACATACTTGAAACAAAAAAGGATAATCCGTACAAATTTACATCTTCCGTCCCACTTTGATAGTCTTAGTTTTTTTTATGCAATTTAAGAAAAATTAGCTAACTTTATTGAAAGGGTAAATCTAATTTACTATTTTCCTAAAATACTCTTGCATTAATATTAGGAGTATGAAAAATCATTATACTTTTTTACATTAATTATAATAATAATATTGATGGAAAGTTGCACCATTCAAGGGTTGAATCAAAGCAATTATTGATGGAAAAGTTAATTGTACTAAATAAGGTGGGTTATTGGATCGGTGATAATAAAGTACATACATATGAGAATTTTAGAGAAGTTAAAAGTTAACTACAATATATTTTTCGATTAGAAAAAGCAGATTATAATTTAGGATAGAACGGATGAAAAAGAAAAACAAAACGGTAAAAGAGGGACGTAAAAAGTAGTAGTACAAAACTTCAAAGCGCGTACAATCCTTTAATGCAAGATAGCTCGGTCCCATCTTCTAGAAGTGTACAAAGTTCATACAATGTATTTACAGTATCGTGTGCGGCCTACATGTGAAAACGGAATGGACGGAAACATAGAGCCAGCTAGCGGTACACAACTAACTGCACGCACGGGAAGGAAGCCTCCTTCTAGAAGGATTGCTTGATGAACAAGGGAAAACAAATAAAACTCAACATTCTTGACGCTAGCCTATGATTTCTATAAATAGACAAACGCGGCCAAGATGTTTGATGAAATCTGATGAAATCCAGGAACACAAAAAGCCAGTTAGGATCACAAGAAACCAGTCGGGCAATACTGTTTGCAAGAAAAAATATATACTTATCTTACAAGCCAAGACTCAGGCTCGGTCCCTTCGGGAAAACGATCAATCCTCCCTCCATTTTCTCTTTCCAGGAATTTTCCGAAAAGGGAGAGTTAGATATATAGAGAGAGGGAGAAGATTTAGCTTGGGCCCTTCAGGAAAACAATCTTCTTTCCCTCCCTCTTTTTATATCTACAAGTTCTCAGTAAAGGGAGAGAGAGATATATAGAGAGGAAGAAGGCCTGAGAATGCCCGAAACGGAGTCGGAAACTACGCCGTCGGCGACAACGGGAAAATCCCAGAATGCAGATCAACAGAAAGTGCCATTTTATAAGCTTTTCACGTTTGCAGATCGTCTTGACATTGCACTAATGATTGGGGGAACACTCGGAGCCATTGGCAATGGTATGTCTCAGCCTATCATGACCGTGATATTTGGGAAGCTTATTAATACCTTGGGTGGTAGCAGTGGAAAACCAGATCTCTTAGATGAAATCTCGAAGGTAAATTTTCCTCTTTTTTTTTGTGCGTGTTTTTGGTTTTTTTTTTTAATGTTTCTTGGCGTTGTTTTCTTGTCAATTTCCACCATTATTCTTCGTTTGCATGTGAATAATGATGGAGGAGGAGGGTTCTTCACCAGGGAAAATCCCTTAAAAATTGTGGGGTACTGTGTGAAATTCTAAGGTCTTCTTAGGGTACCAAATTCTGCAATTCTGAAATTCTAAGTTCTCTATTGTTTGTTAGATGCAACGTTGCTAAATCATGTCTAGGCTCTTAATTTTGTTCTTCCATGCAAGAAATATTCTTGATTGACAATGACTTTCCATCTCCATTCCCATATTACCTTTGACTACACTTCATATTTGTAAGAGTCAAATTTAGAGAGGAGACTGAAAATGATCATTCGAATCAAGACATTCTTGCTTCATTCGAAAATAATCTCTTTCCTTTACTCTCAAAATTAATTGCGAAATTTAATGTTTTAATGTTACTAGTAACGGTTGCCAACTAATAAATGCATCACGTACCAAACGGATTCATACACAGTTGTTTTCTTCCTAGAAGCTATGCACTGATTTTAAAAAGTATTAACATGCCCAGCATTTGATAACTGAAATGAGTTAATTACGTATTGATTACTCGAATATAATGTCATTATTGATGTCTACTGGAAAATTTTCCCAACAATAGTAGTAAATTCTGAGCAACTTGCTTGCTATCCTGGAATGTTTTAGCTTCATGGAAACAGTATCAAAGAACGAATGTATGAGTACTTAACAGAGCATCCCGTTCTGATTTTCTCTGAATACGATAACTTTTAAGGTGCATACTTTTACTCTCTTTTTTTTTTTGGCAAAATTAATCCAAGTGATAGTGAATTTTGGATTAGCATGAATATTTGCTGCTATTTAATATGAAGCATGAATATTGGTATTTGTTTTAATGAAACACCAGGAGAAACCTTCTCTGAAAACAATAACTTGTAAGGTGCATATTTTTACTTTCTTTCTTTCTTTTTTTTTTGGCAAAATCAACCCAAATGACACTGATATTTGGATTAGCAAGCCATATTTGTTGCTATTTAATCTGAAGAATAAAAATTGGTATTTATTTTTTAAATCAAACACCAAGACAAACGTACTAAATAGTTGTTGCTCTGAATTTTAGGTGTGCCTTGATTATGTTTACTTGGCTATCGGCGCTGGCATTGCCTCCATTTTACGTAAGTCAAGATTGACTCCTTACTCTTTTTTTTTCTTTCTTTTTCATTTTTGTTGAATAAATTGTTATTCTTTGTTGACTGAATTAGGCAACACTACAAAGTTCTTAGCAGTTTCTCCAGCTGCTTAGTTACGTGCCACGTGTAGTTAGGATCAGGCTAAACTAAACTGTAGCAGTGTTAGGTGAGGCTATTATAGAGGGGAAGAAATTTGGGATGGCAAGTGACGTTGAAGATGCTTAGCAGAAATTATCATGGCCGAAATTTTACCATAATTAAACTCTCTTGCAATTTTCATGCATAGTAACAAGTCTTTCTGCTGCCCTGGAAGAAGAGGTATCTAGCTTTGGGACCAGAACTGAGGCCTCTGGTATAGGAGGTGTTTTGGTCAGCAGCAATTAAGTGTATAGCTATATTAATGGGTGCTAAAACTAGCTAGAACTAGTAATCATCCTCCCCTCTAGAGGAGGATAAAGCAATCAATCACTAGTCGAATATTTACGCTTGTCATTTAATGAAGTAAGCAACCCTGGCATGATTAATTATGTATCACAAAATATAATGGTCAATGGCTTTTGCCTTTTAATTGGGAAATGGATTTCAAGAAATTGGTTGATGCAGAATTTTGGTTCAACTTTTTCTAGACGGTTTAAAATATACGTTTACGTTTAAACGAATAAGCTAAGATTGATGGAATGTTTACAGAGATGTCCTGCTGGATGGTAACTGGAGAAAGACAGGCGACCCGCATACGTGGTTTGTACTTGAAAACAATCTTGAGGCAAGACATTTCATTCTTTGACACTCAAACAACGACAGGAGAGGTCATTGGCAGAATGTCTGGAGACACAGTCCTCATCCAAGAAGCCATGGGTGAAAAGGTGAAATTTATAGCAAAATGCTAATGCACTAATTCAGTTTTAAGATAGTCGTACACCGTCATAACTTGATACCAATACAAAACTCACCAGTGTTATATATTTGCAACATGCAACATAGAATTATTGTTCCGGAATCATCTTCAGATTATAATCTCTTAAATAAGGAAGCAAGTGGTTTTTTTTTTTTCCTGATATTTTGGTACTACATGCATTTTCTGATGTATAGAACTTTAAAAGCAAATTCCTGATGATTTGCCTACATGACAGGTAGGGAAATTCATCCAGTTTGCATCAACATTTCTTGGAGGATTTGTGATTGGTTTCATCAAGGGGTGGCGTTTGGCAATAGTCCTATGCAGTTGTATTCCTGCTCTGGTTGTTGCTGGAGGAGCTATGGCATTGTTCATGTCCAAAATGTCAAGCCGTGGCCAAATTGCTTATGCAGATGCAGGAAATGTATTAGAACAAACTGTAGGAGCAATTAGAACGGTAAAGTCTTGCTGCAAAAGCTTGTTTTGGATCGGTGTAATAATTTGTAGCCAGTGAATTAATTCATTTGATTTTTGTTCTCCATTTAATGTGTCATAGGTTGCATCATTTACCGGAGAAAAGCGAGCAATCAAGAAATATGACGACAAACTACAGGTTGCTTATGAGTCGACAAATAAACAAGGACTGGTTTCAGGACTGGGACTTGGCACGATCTTGCTGATTGTCTTCTCTATTTATGGACTAGCAATATATTATGGATCCAGGCTAGTTTTAACCAAAGGATACAATGGTGGGGATGTCATTAATGTCATGATGGCCATAATGATGGGAGGAATGTAAGTATAGAATGTTTTCTTTTAATCTATTTGATGTTCAATTTTTTCTTTTCTTTTTTTTTGTTTTTCTGTGTTCTTGAGTTCATTGTAATTGGGCAAATATCAAGATTTTGAGGTTAATTATATGTTTAATAAGCTTGGATTTTGATCCACTGTATACAAGATTCTAATGCTTCAGGAGATTTGGCAAAATATATGAAATCAGTTGTAACTTGAACAAAGCTATGGATTCTAAGCGATGATGGATTAATGCATTTCAAGAGCAGTTTTAACTCATTATTTCTATTGGAATCAGGTCATTGGGCCAAACATCTCCCAGTCTAAATGCATTTTCAGCAGGGCAAGCTGCAGCTTTCAAGATGTTTGAGACTATCAAGCGTGTACCCCAAATTGATGCATATGATAATAGTGGGATTGTCTTGGAAGACTTGAAGGGTGAAATTGACCTCAAGGATGTATACTTCAAGTATCCCGCAAGACCAGATGTGCAAATTTTCTCTGGATTCACATTGCACGTTCCTAGTGGCACGACTGCAGCTTTAGTAGGGCACAGTGGAAGTGGGAAATCGACAGTTATCAGTCTCTTGGAGAGATTTTATGACCCTGAAGCTGGGGAAGTGCTTGTTGATGGCGTGAACATTAAGCAGCTGCAGATCAAATGGTTAAGAGATAAATTAGGGCTAGTGAGCCAGGAGCCAATCCTATTTGCAACTTCCATAAGGGAAAACATACTGTATGGAAAACCAGGTGCAACGGACTCAGAAATCAGAACAGCAATTGGGCTGGCTAATGCTGCGAAATTCATCGACAAACTCCCTAAGGTAAAGGCTCTTGATTATTTGATTTGTTCGAATATATGCAGATTCTCGATTTCTCTATCTGTCCATGTTGAGAATCTGGTTATCTTCTCTATAGGGGCTTGACACAATGGTCGGCGAACATGGAACTCAACTCTCTGGGGGACAAAAGCAGCGGATTGCAATTGCTAGAGCCATTCTAAAGAACCCAAGAATCCTTCTTCTTGATGAAGCGACAAGCGCTCTGGATGCAGAGTCGGAACGCATAGTACAAGACGCCCTTGATAAGGTTATGATCAACAGAACTACAGTGGTTGTTGCACATAGATTGACGACTATCAGAAATGCTGACCTCATAGCAGTAGTACATGCTGGTAAACTCGTTGAACAAGGTACAGACGTTATGATTTGTGAATGTTACATTTTTTTTTTCTCACTTGGGGCAATTTATGAACTTTCCTCCAAAAATCATTTGGTAGGAACTCATTCCGAGTTGATTAAAGATCCTAATGGCGCATACTACCAGCTTGTCCGTATGCAAGAGGGGTCCAGGTCCAACCAAGCTAAAGGAAATTCCACAAAATTGGACGTAGAGATATCAGAAGCTTCTATTGATTTAGATGACAGTTTACATAGGAGTTTGAGCCAAAGAATGTCTCTGAGATCCACGAGCAGAGGATCATCAAGACATTCCTTCACTCTCAATTTTGGAGTTCCTGGTCTCATTGACATCCATGAAGCAGAAGTAGGACAAGATGTACATGGAACTGATGAAGCTGACTTGAAGAAGAGCCAAAAATTCTCACTTTTACGACTCTTCAATTTAAACAAACCTGAGCTACCATTTATGCTGCTTGGTTCCATTGCTGCTTGTGGGCATGGTGTTGTCTTCCCTGTTTTTGGGCTCTTACTCTCAAAATGCATTAGAATTTTCTTTGAACCTCCACATGAACTAAGGAAAGATGCGAGATTTTGGTCACTGATGCTTGTTGGTTTAGGTGCTTTGACTTTGGCAATTGTACCAGTGCAGAATTACCTTTTTGGAGTTGCAGGTGGTAAATTAATACAAAGAATTCGATCTTTGTCATTTCAGAAAGTAGTCCACCAAGAAATCAGTTGGTTTGATGACCCTGCAAACTCGAGGTGAGTTTATTCATTTGTTCTCATGGCCCAATGCCCTTTGCTTTAATTCAGGAGTTTAAATTGGAATTTTTGTTTCCCCAAAAAACAGTGGTGCAGTGGGTGCGAGGTTGTCTACTGATGCTTCAACTATGAGGAGTTTGGTGGGCGATGCTTTGGCGCTAGTTGTCCAGAATCTGTCGACAGTAGTAACTGGGCTTGTGATCTCGTTTACTGCTAATTGGATACTAGCATTTATAGTTGTAGCCGTATTACCCTTCATTGGATTACAAGGATTTCTCCAGGCGAAGTTCCATAAGGGCTTTAGTGGAGATGCCAAGGTAATCCCTGCACATTACACAAAGCCAGGAAAAAGAAAAGATGCAGTGAACTGATACGCGTCTCAATGCTCTGCAGGTCATGTATGAAGAAGCAAGTCAGGTAGCAAATGATGCTGTTGGCAGTATTAGAACTGTTGCATCATTTTGTGCTGAAGAGAAGGTTATGGACACATATCAAAAGAAATGTGAAGGCCCCATGAAATATGGTGTTAAGCAAGGAATGGTCAGTGGCTTTAGCTTTGGACTTGGGTCTTCTGCAAACTATTTAGCAACTGCATTCATCTTCTGGATTGGAGCTCGTCTTATTGAACATGGGAAAGCAACCTTTGGTGATGTATTCAAGGTAAGGTTCATCTCATAAACCTCACAAGAGTAGGCTTTTTTGCATCTATATCCAAATCTTTTATTATCTAACACAGGTTCCATACAGGTTTTCTTTGCATTGACAATGGCAGCTTTGGGAGTTTCCCAGACAACCGCTTTGACTCCAGATATTAACAAAGCTAAAGTTGCTGCTGCTTCTATATTTGAAATTCTTGATAGTAAGCCTAAGATTGATTCAAGCAGTGATGAGGGTCAAGTGCTTGCTACTGTGAAGGGTGACATTGAGTTGCAACATGTAAGCTTCAGGTATCCAACACGGCCCGATGTTCAAATTTTCAAGGATCTGTGCCTATTAATTCCTTCTGGAAAGGTAACTCCCAATGATATTCTTTTACTGTAAGCTTTCTTTTTCTCAACCTACTTTCTATAAACTATTAAAAAAACTCAAAAGGATGGCTCATCCTATATAGGCACATCTAATATGCTGTTATTTGGACTCACAAACATTCAACTTGTATTCAGACTGTTGCCCTTGTTGGTGAAAGTGGTAGCGGGAAGTCCACAGTCATTAGCCTAATAGAGAGGTTCTATAATCCTGACTCCGGGCACATATATCTTGATAATGTGGAATTGTGGAAGCTGAAGATAAATTGGCTCAGGCAACAAATGGGGTTGGTGGGTCAAGAACCTGTACTCTTCAACGAAACAATTCGGGACAATATTGCCTATGGCAAACGGGGGAATGTAACAGAGGAGGAGATCATTGCTGCAGCAAAAGCTGCAAATGCACATAACTTCATTTCCGGATTGCCTCAGGGATATGATACTTCTGTTGGAGAAAGAGGGGTCCAGTTATCCGGTGGACAGAAGCAACGGATCGCCATTGCACGCGCAATACTCAAAGATCCAAAAATCCTTTTGCTAGATGAGGCAACAAGTGCTCTTGATGCAGAATCAGAACGTATAGTTCAAGATGCACTAGACAAGGTGATGGTGAATAGAACCACAGTTGTTGTCGCTCATCGCTTGAGCACAATAAAAGGGGCTGATATCATTGCGGTAGTCAAGAATGGTGTGATTGCTGAGAAAGGAGGACATGATACGCTTATGAACATTCCTGATGGTGTCTACGCATCACTGGTTGCACTTCATATGACTTCAACCTAGGCCAGCTACTTCATAATTCTACAATAGAACCATTTTTTTTCCCCTTCCCTGATCCCTCCACTCGTGGTAGAAACAGAGTCACGATACATAAGCTTCATGGTACGCTTGTTGATGCGTGCACTTTCAATTGCTAGTCAATGTTGCAACTCTTGGCACATTTTTTTTTTCTTTTTTGGAGTTTTAGCACTTTGGTTTATAGATATGGTACTCAAGCTAATATGCTGATTTTGTATATAGAAAAGGGTTAGCAATGCAACCACTTTATGTTTATTTTTTTTTTACTAATGCTGATTCTGTATATAGAAAAATGTAATGGAACCACTTTTATGTTTAGTTTATTTTGTTTTTAATCTTTCTATGAATGTAAGGTTTATTACTATTAATAATAATATTCCGAAAATAATAAGTTAAAATAATAAGATTTATCTTTCAAACCAATGAATATAGCCCATGTGTATATAACCCTGCACCATTTCCTTGTAAACTCTCCGCATTACTCAAATCTCTCTGGCATAAAGCTTCAGATCATCCATCTTTAGATATTATAGATCTTGAGTGGACTAGACATATGCAAATTTTTGCACAGAACTTTCAAAATCAAAGCGAAGAACAACCACTCTCCGTCAGGTTGGGAGTTAGCCACCAACCTAGAAGAATTGACCACCACATTAATTGTGAAGTAGGAGGTCAAAGATTAAAACATTACCTCCCATCAATGTGCCTCAATATGAAATTTGTTTTAAATTCATATGAATGTGTGATGCACCTGTCTAGTTTGATGGTGATTCAGTTTTCGTCAAGTTCCCTCGACTCAGTTGGACCACTCCATAGAGTAGGTTCCCTGCCCACCAAAAGGAGTAAGAGTAGGAGTAGATTAGGCTAAACTATATGTGCCATTACGACCAAACAAAAAAAAGCGAAGAACAACCAATACCACTATCTAGTCACAAGACGGTTCTAACAAAATTGCAAAATATGGAAACCCCTGCGGATAACTTATTTGTACTACTACAAATGGAAGCAAAACTAATCATATCTACCCTTGTCAAGCATGGCTCGGACTCTCATCGGCAGTCCATAAAGCCGAATGAATCCAGCAGCATCAGCCTGATCATATATTTGGCCACTCTCAAATGATGATATATCTTGTCTATACAAGCTATATGGACTTTCTCGACCTGCTACGGATATAGATCCCTTGAAGAGTTTGAGCGTCACAGAGCCAGTAGTGGTTTTTGTAATTTCCTCCATGAAGGCATCCATTGACTCACGAAGTGGGTCAAACCACCGGCCAGCATAGACTAGCTCAGCATATTTTAGTGCGAGAGAATCCTTGACTTGCATTGTTTCACGATCAAGTGTAAGTGACTCGAGTTCACGGACTGCTGTAAAGAGAATGGTTCCACCAGGGGTTTCATACACTCCGCGACTTTTCATTCCGACAAGACGATTTTCGACCATATCTATTCGCCCTATCCCGTGCCTTTTACCAATTTCATTTAGCTTAGAGAGGAGAGATGCAGGGGAAAGCTTCTCTCCATCAACTGAAACTGGAAGTCCAGCATCTATCCCAATTTTCACCTTCCTGAAAGGACTCGGAATTTAAAGTGGTTGAATATTATGCAATAAAATAGGCCAGATATTTCAATACCCAATCAGCACAAATTTTTTGCTCTGAACAAATCATATACTATACAAGGTGGAGCCTTACTCAGGTTGATCAGGTGCATCTTCTGGGTTGACACTAATCATGTACATGTCCTCCTTTGGCTCATTTGCGGGGTCTTCTAATATGTCTCCCTAAACAAAAATATAGTAGCAAGCAATGGAAACTACATTTAGGTCGTAGATCATCAGTTCACAAAACTAAGAGGATGCAAAAACAACAGTTAAACAAAAGCGATTCTCATTAAAACAACGACGCAAATAGCAGGATATGAACAGAATCTGGCACCAGATCTGCTTTTCTAATGAACAATAAGACTAAGTTCAGAATGTTTCTAGAAAGAAACCAAGTTAAATAGCTTCTTTCCTGTTTGGTTCACAGGGAGATTCTGAACCTTACAAAGGGGAAGGAGGAAAGGGCAGGGATTGAGAGTCGAACCCAGGGCCTTATGGTCATTGGCAAATGTCCCTACCAGCTAAGCTGGGTCCTGGGGACAAGTTAAATAGCTTATAACATCTGTTTTCGCCTACTTTTAAAGCCATGACCTGTAATAAGCACTATAACCTAGTTGGCATCCAAACAGATAAAACCATAGTAATTACTATGTTCTAATGTTTCCAGGCTCACTATTTTGCATTCTATTATCTCGAGAACCTTAGCTGCTATTTATTTATGATTTTTTTACTAGACCGAATTGACTAATGATTCAATAGATAAGATCACCTTTCTATCTTTGGGAAGGAAAGCAGTATGCAAACCAGCTAAGCCAAGATAATAGGTGAGCAAACTTCCTAACCAGGATAGCAAGAACTTCACACTGAACTGAATACCAGAATGTTATAATTTACTAGCATGACATCTTGGTGAAGCTGCTAGTCAAGTGCTTTGGGGTTTGCAATGAAAGCATTCTGCTTTCTTGTATGCCTAAACATCATTTAAAAAATCATAATAAGCTGGAATTACTTTTCAAGAAAGGTAGTCATGCTATTACCTCATGACTGAGATGCCACAGGTTTCTGTCTCTGCTATAGATTGATTTCTTTGTAACTGGAACTGGAATACTGTGTTTCTTAGCATACTCAATAGCATCTTCTCTACCCCTTATTTCCCATTCCCTCCAAGGGGCAACAACACTAAGTTCGGGATTCAGAGCAAAGAAAGTCAGCTCAAAACGTACCTGCAACAGCAAGAGTCAGGTATACTCCCCAATAACATGAACTACTAGAAACATCACATTGTTCGTAGAAGAAAATATGATCAAATAACAATCAAATTAATAAAGATCAATTCTGAAGCATGCCTGATCATTGCCCTTTCCTGTGCATCCATGTGATACTGCATCTGCTCCAACTTCTCTCGCAACATCAACCATTGCCTGGGATTTGTTAAAAAATTAAGGTGCAAAGCTAAAAGAAAATTTAACGGACAGATAATGCCACCTATGAAATGAGAACCCTACTATAAGAATATTGTGTAAACTCAGCACCATGGAGCTTTAACATAGATTAACAAAAATGCTTCTATAGCGAGTTTCAAAATGATTCTGTGGAATGTTGGATCCAATATAACAACATACACACATTAAAGTTACTTCCTTGACAAACTGCTTAACAGAAATTAAGGGTGAAAGTGGGAAGAGGGTATTTTTGTTTTTTTTTTGTGGGTATTTTTGTTGGGGGGGGGGGAGAGGAGGAGGACTTGCAAAAGACTCGTCTCCAACTGTTGCAAGGAAAAGAAGGAAAGAAAGGGAAGGAATACTCAAAGAGTGAAACTCTTTAAGACACACGACTCCATGGTGCATATTTTAGTTATTTACTTCACATAGTTTACCTTTGCAATTACAGGGCGAGCCATTGAGGTACCCAGTAAATACTTCCTCTCATAAATGGCGCCAGCTCTCAAGCAAGGAAATATGTAATCTTTCACAAATTCCTCCTTCAAATCTTTCACCACTAACTGACAAGCTCCACTTGCTTTTGCCTTCTCTTCTAAACCTTCCAATTCTTTAATACCCTTTAAATAGAATTCAGCATTAAGTGTCAGATATAGAGACAAGCTTCTAATGTAATCTGGCAATATTATGAACAATAGTGATAATCTGCTCCTAGAGAATAAAATGAATAGTAGCACATATACAAAGGAATGTCTACGGCACTAAATATGAAAAAAGTGTCCACAATGTAGCCCATTCTCACTTACTTGGCCGACATCTGCTGTGAAGCAAACAACCTCACAACCATAATTCTCTCTGCAACATGAAGAAAATTTAGACATGCAAAACACGAGCAGGATCAGAACAAGGAAAATAATATCTCTATTCATAGAAAGCATAAAATGAATATACCAGTCAATACAAACCAAGTATAATCCATGTAATTACCACAGTATATTAACTGAACAGAGAAATCTGTCTGCTTAACTTTTATCTCAACCTCACCCATTACAGCTCCATAAACAAGAAATCTACAAATTACACAAGCGTCTGCACTACTTCTGTACAAAATTTTATGTAATCACCCAATTTGGCTTCATTTGTTTTTTTAAAAGTAATAGGTACACATACAGCAATGACACATCCGAGTTCCCAGAGCAAATAGAGTATCACTCTTTAGAAAATGTCAATTTAGCAGTCATATTTGAGAACATAGAGAACATATCAATCAAAGGTTACCTGAGCCAAGGTACAATGACAGAGGTATCTAGACCACCACTATAGGCTAGCACCACCTTGTCCAATTTTTTACGTAGAACTTTCCCTTCTGTGACACCAGCAGGAATTGACTCCTTATCACTGGCTATAACAGCACGGATAGCTGCATCATCAGTTAAGCATATGTGTCACATCAGAAAATATAGCTAATAAGAAACCTTATAGCAACTAACCCAAGAATTTAAAATACAATGCTAACAAAATTGGCAACCAATAAATGGACCACAAAATTTACCTATAACACCTCAATTTTGTCAATGATGCAAATTCGTATAAATATGTTAGAGAATAATAGTCATCATTCAGTACCAACCCAAATTCCTTTTCTGATTTTTGATATTCATGTTTGAGCAGCACAAAGATATTATAATGCAAATATAGAAGGGATGTCCCCAATCTTAACAAAAAACACAGACAACAAAAATTTATTCCCATCCATTTAAGCAAACTAACTTCTTTGAAACTGAATCTTGCCCATTATTCCCATCCATTTAACATTTCATTTTGGGGCGTGAACGGGAATGTTTACAATGAGAAAGATAAACAAGAAGCTAAGATTCAATTAATTAGTTTCTAAACATATAACACCATTTGAGTATTTCTTTTGCTCAAAATGAGGAAAAAAATGAAAAGACTGTATACCAAATTTATTGATGCGAATCGGAGCCAAATTCTTCGAGCTGCAGTGAGCAATAGAATGTCCACCCGCTTTCACCCCTAGCTGCCATTAGAAGAAAAAGAAAATAAGTGAAAAAAATTCAAAACCCAGCACTTAAAAAACGAGCAACAGAAAATAAAACAAAAAAAAAATAGAAAAGCAGTACAATTACTTACCTCGTGCAAAGGTAGCGAGGTAGCCGCCTTTCCAGACAAATCTGCAGACAACATTAAAATCCCAAAATCTTTCAGGAAAACCCTTTATTTTGAAGGTAAAAAATGAAAGGATAAATCCAGAGTTAAAAAGGTTGAGACCATATTTTACCTGTTCTGGAGGCATGAGGGAAGAGATTAAGTGAAGTACAAGAAGAAATTGCTCGACACTGAGTCATTCTGTTCGAATGATGATACAAGGACAGAAATACGCCCTCAGAACCAGAGGTATGAGCAGAGGTGGGTGGAGGTGTAGGCGGAGGACCGTCAAATAAGCTCTAATTCTTCTTCTAGTTGTAAGTGGTGCAGCTGCAGGGTTTTGAATTTTTTAACAGATACAATAAAAGGGTTTTGAACTTTTCCTCATGCTGTTATCTTTTTTATTTATTTAATTGGAAGAAACAAATAGATCAACCAATTATGCAAGAGAACTACTACTATTAAAAAGTATCAATCACTCTGTTCTTTTCTTTTTCCATATATAAAGAGATATAGAATGATTATAGAATTACAAACAAATGCTTTAAATAAATTACTAACATTTAATACAGAACCGTAAAATAACATGAATCAACAGTATATACCACACCCCCATACAGGAGAAGTATACAATTTAACCAATCCCAAAACAAGAATCTAATAAATGCATCCATCACAGTTGGTGGGACCAGACGAAACATAATAACAGTTAAAATTCTGATATCAATTACATTCTTCAACTGTAAGCTTCTTCTCATTTTTTTTCTAGGAATCAAGCAGAACAAATGTAGGTCGTTCATGATGGATGATTTCTTGTTTAAGTTTACGATTACTAGAACTGTTGAATCAAAATGCTAGAACGGAGGCTTTGACCATGATTTTCAGAGAATTTTAGGGTATAAAAAAATTTTTAAAAAAAATTACCCGTGAGAGAGAGAGAGAGCTGGAAGAGCTGGAAAATGTCGCTTCTTTGGAGCTGCAACCACGATAGAGAGGGAGAAAGCGTGGGCGTCGCAGGCCTCGCTAGCTGGAAGAAGCGTAGGAGAAGAAGAGGTGCTCTGTTTTGATTCCGTAAGTGGGGTGGGGGCCGCACCTGAATAAGGGATGAGGAATATAGGGTTTGACAATAATGATATTTATTTTGCAACTAAGTCCCTTTATTTTGACTTTATTATTTTTTAACAAGTAACTTAATCTCTTTACAATTTTGCACTTTTTTAATATAATTTCAGCCCCTTGTACTTAAAAATTTTATCTTTTCTAACCCAACTTATGGTTCTTTTCAACCTAATTGCACATTTTATTGAACTTTTTATTTTTTTAAAAAAAATACACTTTATACCTAATGTTACATGGACTTGCCATTCGTTCCCAGCACAAATAATCAGGGAGGATACAAAATTTTTGTAAAGTTACATGCTAGTGACCCTTTGGAGGTTACTAGCATATTCATTGGAAAAAAATATGGCTTTCTTTTTTTTTTTTTTGGCTTGATGCCGATTGTAAAGTTACCAGAAGCCAGTCACTTATGGGTGACTATGACTGTAGACACCAAATTTTGGTGTAATTTCATTTATTAATTATTTTTTTTAGTCTGTGCTCGTTTTTTTCACTTTTTAGTTTTTAGTTTTTTAGTTTTTTGTGTTATTATTATTTTTAAGTTTTTAGCATAGAATTTCTTGAAAATGAAAAAAAAGGAAAAAGAAGAAAAAAGTGAAAAATGATGAAAAATGAAAAATGAAAGGAAAAGAATGAAAATGGCAAAAATAGGTGGAAGTGTGCATGTTGAACAAGTGTACAAAACAATCATGGGACAAGTGGTTAAGGAATTTGAGGGACAAGTGTCCCTTTTGTTTAATTGACAACACAACATTTAGGAGGACACTTGTTTAGCTTAGAAGGGAGGTTTGAGAATTGGAAGGAAAAAAAAGAAAAGAGGCCACGGATGAGAGAAAAACAGAAAAGGGGGGAGGTTTTCAACGAGAGCAAGAAAAACAGGGGAGAGGATTCGGCTAAAGAGGGGAGCAAAAAGAAAAAACAGAGAAGGGGGCTTCGGTTGAAAGGGGAAGACAACAAACCAGAGAAACAGAGGAAGAACTGGAACCACTGCCACCCGGAGCTGCCATCGCCGGAATCCGCCACTGCCAACCCCCCCGTCCCTGGCCACTGCTATCAGCAAGGCCTCGCCGAGGAAACGTGAATGGTCCTGAATCCCAGAATTTGAGAGATATGTCGAAGAAGGAGATGGGTTTGGGTTGGATGCTATAATTAAAGCACACCGCTGGAATCTGCCGTCGTCCACAAATTTCACCAAGCAAGAGCACCGTAAGTTTTTTCTTCCCTCTTTAAATTTCAGTTTCGGTCAAGTTATTGAAATGGTTTGCTGGGAGCATTTTGTTTCAATTTTGGTGCTGATTGTTCATGTTTCTTTGAAATACATATGCTTCGTATGTTGACTGGGCAAGAATCCTTGTTGTTGTTGATAATTTTGAGGCCAATTATAGCTCCAATGGAACAAAAAAGTAGTGAAATCTTTAATGCCCGTAACCTGTTCGGCGAAATGCCCAACTGAGAATTTTAATTGCAAGATAACTTGTCTGCATCTCCATGTGAAGAAAACGGCTAAGCCGGCCAATCCCTTTCCTCATATTTTGAGAACTTTTGATGCATTGCCGTTTTACATTTTTGCTGTTTCCTTTTATTTCCTGTCATATGAATCCGAGCTAGTGTTTTGGGGAAATTTTGTTGTCTGTTGGAATGATTGCAACTAAAACTAAATCTCTGGTTTAGCTGATTGAAAAGAACGGTAATGTTGATTGATGTAGCTCGGTGAGGAAGATGATGATTTCTCCAAAGTTGCAATTCCCGACTCTTTATTTCTCCTTCTTTGTAATTTAACCCCAAGGCTTCCAGAACTTCATAATTCGACCCCAAAACCCTCATAAGTCCTTCGATTAGGTCCCTACTTTAGTTTTGTTTGAACCTCTCATGTGTCCCTTATTCTGATGTGGCCCAAAAATTGGGAAAATGAGCTCGTTCTTTCTTTAGATTTAAATTAACTCTTAATATGCATAAGAAGTCTTTTAGTTAGATTAATTCTTGTTTTTTATCATTATGATGACTTGATAATTTAGTTGTTTTGCTAATCATGTTGGTTTTAGTTTTATGGGTTTGAGTTTTTTTGGATAAATTTGTTTGATTGGGATTGAGAATTGGGTTTGATAAATTTGTTTGGGTCTCTGGCTTGGGCTTAGGAAGTAGAAGCCCACCAGATTTGTTGGAAGTTTTGGGGTCATAAACAATAGGCTGGCCCATTCTTTTGTTTCGGACTCCTGTTGGGCTAAAGGGTTAAATCCCATCAGTTTGGTTGGATCATTCTTGGGGTCAGAATAGTAGACTAGTCCATCTTTTTTTGCTTGGGTTTCGATTGGGCTAGGAAGGCTTTGGCCCAAGTAAATAAATAAAATGGCCCAGTGGCTTGATCCATTAGGAAACCAGAGGACGAATTTGCAAATCAGTCCCTGTACTTTTCTTTAATTTCTCTGTGGCCCTAGATATTTTCAACTTCTTTCAATTGGGTCCTTAACTTAATTGCAAATAGGCCCTTGAATTTTATTTTTCTTTAATTTTGACCCCAAAACTTTGTTAATTTTTGCAATCAAGTCCTCTTTTCTTTTGACTTCTTACATGTGGGTTGCTGACATGATTTAATTGATTCAAATTCATGCTTATTTTTATCCTTTGTGATTATTTGCCAAATAAATTGGTGCCTTGACCTTTTCTTTGTATTTTGGAGGATAAATAGTTGATTTCATTTCATTGGGCCCCAATTCAAGGGAGGTAACCTCTATCTCTTTGATTTTATTTTTCCTATGTGAACCAACGTGCTACGTGAGAATATGCATGTCTACTTTGCTTTCTTTGCCTTTCTTTAATTTCTTTTATTTATGTCATTTACTTTTGCTTTTTATTTAAGTTATTCTTTATGGGGTATGTGTACACCTCTTGGCTTGTAATAGTTAGGGATTTAATTATTTTATTCCTTTTCCCCCTTTTAGATTGTAGTAGGGTCTCCCTAATGTAATAGATAGGGCTTGGAGGAGCATTCAACGAAGACCTATCGAAGTCATGTGCCTAGCTAGCAAATGTAATAGTTAGGGTTTTAATTGTCTTATGTGTCATGCATGCTTAGTTACTACGTGTTAATTTGCTTTGTTAGGGCCTCGCATCTAGTCGAGCATGCTAAATGTTATGTGCTATGTGTTTATAAGTGTTTGGCATGTCTACTCGCTTTCCATAGCCTGAATGAATATGATGGATGAATGTACGTTTCCACTAGTCCAACGCTAGTCGGAATTCATAGAATGGGCTAGTCCAACGCTAGACCCTTAGGGATTTCCCCTCGTTAGTACATGTTTGCATGTTCATTACATGTCATACATTCTTTTTTAGTTTTATCATTTTGCATGCCCCTCGAACCCCTTTTCCCTCCATTTTAGGATTTTTGCATTTCATGCTAGTTATAGGGTTCATTTGCTTGAGAGTCCCCTTAAATATGGAATATAGACGAGTGTGGCTTTTTCTAAGCCTTAGCACGCTTGTATTCCCTCTATCAAAGGGAAAATTGAGTCACGATTTAGGTCTCCCCGTGCCCAATATGAATGCATTCCCTAGGATCATGCACTTTAAATCCACTCTACCATTTTATACCCTCATGACACTTTCATCTTTCCTCCCCATTTTGCACACGTGCACCTTTATGTTGCTTCACTTGCACACGAACACTTTATCATCACTTGCACACATGCACTTCATATTATCATTTCACATACCGTACCTTGCCCACTCACGTGCACATTTTCACTTACATATTATTGCCTTTTATTACTTCTTCAAACTCCTGTCCTCACATTGCATACATGCATTCCATTCATTTGCATCCCACTCGCATTATTCGTGACTTCTCCAAAAGGATCGTTATTGGGCTTCACAATTAATGTGATTGGCACCACTCAGCCTTTGAAGAGAAATTTCCCCCAATCCCCCTAGGTCTAGGTTTTGCATTCATATAGACATATCCAATACGCGATACATACCTTGGGTAGAAAAATTAGGAAAAATTGGTTTGAGTCGCGCAACTAGCCTTGGCTAGGTCAAAGGGGTGCCTTGGATTCTATCCTTGCCTTCCCCTTTGTCAAACGTGACCCCCGAACCTTTTTCTTTGGCTTACGTGGGCTAGGAGTCGTTTTAAAAAGGGTTTTGCTACTTTGTCTTTAAAAAACACTTTTTGGGTGACTTGGTACACCCCAAATCTATACCAAGTGGCGACTCCGTTTTCATATTTAAAAAACCCTTTTTAAAATTTCATTTGGCCAAATCGTCGCTTTCCAAAGTCCCATGGCCTTTTTACTTTTCATGTTGCACACGTTCACACCACACTTCACACACACACACTTATTCGAATCGAAAAGTGGGGCGCGACAGTTGGCGACTCCACTGGGGACGTTTGAGAGTCCGAGCAAATTTGATTTAATCAACCTTTTTCTTCTTTTAACTTTCTTATATATTACATTTGGATGCTTAGGGTTGCATTTTTCCTTTTGTTAGGATTTTTGCATTTTGCGCGTATCAAACTACTCCATCGCTCACGAATGTATGATTGATTAATTGGATGAATGTTTGTTTATCTCGCGCTTGCATTGCATTTGGGTGGGGGACATTACCCTAGAGCCTCGCGTTGGTTCTTGATCCCTCCCCTCCAAACGAGCACTAGCATACGTGCATACGCTTTAATTATTTATCCCTTCATTTATTTTTCTTTTAGTGGCTTGTCACGCCACTCCACCCTATTAGGATTAGGTGATCCGCTTGGACATGTGATCACGACACGATGTGTGTGTAGCATGATCCAATGGGTCACTCAATCTTCCGCTTTAAGCTATGGGTTGATAGCCTTTAGCTTTTAGTCGAAGGTTGGGGATTTTGATAGATTCACTCAAACACGTAGCCGTGACACGATGTGTGCGTAGCGGTGTTTGGGGAATCGCTCGAGCCACCGACAAAGAACCTTGGGATTGATGACCCTTGGTTTCTAAGTCTGAAGGCTCGGGGACCTGAGCTTATCAAGTCTAGATGCATTAACGAACCCCAACCTCATGCATCCATATTAGAATTGCCTAGGGTAGAGTCGACCTTACCCTAAATTAAGGACACGATTCACGAGGGGAGGGGTCCAACCCCTTTCTTCCTTTTATTGCTTTATTTCTTTGTGTTGATTTCGTTGCTACAATGTGTTATGTGTATTTATCTTGGCTGAACTAACTTTTCTTGATTTTGTGTCCCCATTGCATTCACAAACCCTAGCAAATAAGAGGTCTGACATGACCTTCTTTTAGAACCTACCCTCGTAGATAGGTTATTGCACGTTTAAAGATTTTTGGTATATTGCATTCATAGATTAATAATTGCATGGCATTCTAAGCCTACCTTGGCGTATAAAAGGTCCTTTTATGTCATTTCAAATTGCATGTTTTACTGCTTTAATAAACTGGCATCATGCATAAACCCTAGAAGGGAATGCCATTTAGGGGATCCCACGTTAGAAATAAACTACCTTATGTCTCGGATATATAATCCAATGAGACTTGCACGTTTACCTTTCTCGTACCATCCGAAGGGGTAGTGCACAAGGTAAGGTAAGGATTTGATCTTTTTGAAGAGAATAAAGCAACTTTTGCACGTTAGAATATGAGCGTCTGATAATCACTTTTTGGCCATTTTTAAACCTAATTGGTAAAATTCCCTTGCGTAAAAGGACATTAATTTGAAGGAAATTCACAAATGATTCCTCATTGTTGAGACGATAAATTGAGGCCAAATCGTGATTTTGGAAGGCTCATAGACTATTTTTTTTGAAGCCACCAATGGCCGGACGATTCAATCGATCCATTTTATCAATTCATAATCAATTTTGAATAAACCATTCATTTGACCAATTTACCCTTTTTAGGGTCGTCCGGTCAATTTTTGAGGCATTTATTTGACCAATTTACCCTTTTTAGGGTCATCCGGTCGATTTTTGAAAAAATCATTCAATTCATTTGACCAATTTACCCTTTTAGGGTGATTTGGTCGATTTTTGCATAAATCATCAATCTCTCTTTCATTCATTTGGCCAGTTCACCCATTTTTAGGGCAATCGAATCGATTTTGAATAAATCAAGTTTCATTCATTTGACCAATCTACCCTTTTTAGGGTGATTCGATCAATTTTTGAATAAATCAAATTTCATTTAATTCATTTGACCAGTTTACCTATTTTTAGGGCAACTTGGTCATTTTTAAATAAATCATCAATTTTATCCAATCTATTTGACCCCTTTTTTCCCTTTTTAGGGTTTAAGTCTAAGGGTCACCGAATAAATTAATTGAGACATTGCAACCTCTTTTACACATTATTCCATGCGTCGATCAAAGTAGCAATCCATTCGGACTTTTCCCTCATTTTAGGACAAATGTCTCTTTTCACTTCAATTGGCCAAATTTTTCCAAATCATTTTTCACTCTAGCGGTTGATCGGATTCATCAGGTATTGTATGGTGCCTACCCTAGAGGATTGCATTTTCATGCTAGGCCTACCCTTGGCATAAAAGGGTTCCCCCATAGGGCATGCATACCGATTTTATGGTTTTGATTACTAACTTTGGGTATTTTTCTTTTGTTTTCCCCCTCCCCTGCATTCATTAAAAAATGTTTCAATAAGATGGAAATATTTTCCTATATTGATTCTTGGGCAGATCCAACAATGGAAACATGAAAGACCCATTTGAAAGCTCTAGGCTGAGAGCTTCTAAGAGATTTCATAATCGCTTTCAAGGAAAATTCTGTATATTTGACTTGTTAATATATTTTTGTGTCAAAAGAAATGAAGACAAAAAGGATATATATGTGGAGCTCTTTAGAAGTTTTCTATCCTCATTTGTATCGTAATTGAATGAGAAATTTTGTTTCAAACTTTTTCAGCAATAAAATTTTTGGACAATCATTGTTTTGTGTATATTTATGTACATTTCATTCTTTATTCTTATTCATTGGAGATTTCATGATGAATTTTAAGAAATAAGACTAAATTGGGATTTTTTCAACCTCCGGCCTGAAAATTCACAATAAGAGTGTTCAGAATTAAAAGAGGTCACTCAAAAGGCCCTATGAGATTCCTTTTCTCCTTCATTTGACCCCAAAATAAAATCAGTCACATTGATTGATAAATTGGGGCCATCCTTGCTTGAAAAATGCCTATTGGTTTAACCAGATCCAATTCACATCTAAGTGAAAGCAAAAATGTGCATTATTCTTGTTTGTTTTGAAAATTTGGAATGATACTTTGAGCATTCGTTTCTTTATCTATACACATTTTATCATTTGCTCTCCCATTTGAGCTTTTAAAAGAATAATTTCATTTCAAATGAGCGCCTTGATGATCACTACCCTATATTGGAAAATTTTCAAATATCAAAAAGGGAATGGATTTTCAATAACCATTTCGTTACTTTGGTTGTCATGAAGTATAAGAATGATGCATTGGCCATCATTTCTTCAATCTAAACACCATTTATCCCTTGCGTCCTCATTTGAGCCAAAATAGGTGGTTCTTTTCGAATGCACTTATGATCGTACCCCGCATTGGGGAGGGAGATTGGGAAATTTTAAAAAAAGAAAAAGAAAAGGGGAAAAGCAAAAATGCTCGAATAAGGAGGGAACTGCAAATTGGGGAAATTTGACTCCACTTGGGTTCCGAATTCTGAAAAAAAGGAGAAAAGGAAGAGATTTGTCCGCGTGGATCGCCTATGTTTCACAAATATGGATGAACAAGGGTTTTCCTCAATCAGTTAATTCAGATACATGCTAAAATTTCCCATTAATGAATGTTTCCTTTCAGAGTTATTG
>NC_040043.1:38473016-38525249 GCF_003713205.1 Coffea eugenioides
AACACAGGTAAGCATTTGGTGTCTACTTCTTTGTCTCAAGTTTTTCCAAAACTCAGACAAAGAGGGGCAAACTGTAGACACCAAATTTTGGTGTAATTTCATTTACTAATTATTTTTTTTAGTCTGTGCTCGTTTTTTTCACTTTTTAGTTTTTAGTTTTTTAGTTTTTTGTGTTATTATTATTTTTAAGTTTTTAGCATAGAATTTCTTGAAAATGAAAAAAAAAGGAAAAAGAAGAAAAAAGTGAAAAATGATGAAAAATGAAAAATGAAAGGAAAAGAATGAAAATGGCAAAAATAGGTGGAAGTGTGCATGTTGAACAAGTGTACAAAACAATCATGGGACAAGTGGTTAAGGAATTTGAGGGACAAGTGTCCCTTTTGTTTAATTGACAACACAACATTTAGGAGGACACTTGTTTAGCTTAGAAGGGAGGTTTGAGAATTGGAAGGAAAAAAAAGAAAAGAGGCCACGGATGAGAGAAAAACAGAAAAGGGGGGAGGTTTTCAACGAGAGCAAGAAAAACAGGGGAGAGGATTCGGCTAAAGAGGGGAGCAAAAAGAAAAAACAGAGAAGGGGGCTTCGGTTGAAAGGGGAAGACAACAAACCAGAGAAACAGAGGAAGAACTGGAACCACTGCCACCCGGAGCTGCCATCGCCGGAATCCGCCACTGCCAACCCCCCCGTCCCTGGCCACTGCTATCAGCAAGGCCTCGCCGAGGAAACGTGAATGGTCCTGAATCCCAGAATTTGAGAGATATGTCGAAGAAGGAGATGGGTTTGGGTTGGATGCTATAATTAAAGCACACCGCTGGAATCTGCCGTCGTCCACAAATTTCACCAAGCAAGAGCACCGTAAGTTTTTTCTTCCCTCTTTAAATTTCAGTTTCGGTCAAGTTATTGAAATGGTTTGCTGGGAGCATTTTGTTTCAATTTTGGTGCTGATTGTTCATGTTTCTTTGAAATACATATGCTTCGTATGTTGACTGGGCAAGAATCCTTGTTGTTGTTGATAATTTTGAGGCCAATTGTAGCTCCAATGGAACAAAAAAGTAGTGAAATCTTTAATGCCCGTAACCTGTTCGGCGAAATGCCCAACTGAGAATTTTAATTGCAAGATAACTTGTCTGCATCTCCATGTGAAGAAAACGGCTAAGCCGGCCAATCCCTTTCCTCATATTTTGAGAACTTTTGATGCATTGCCGTTTTACATTTTTGCTGTTTCCTTTTATTTCCTGTCATATGAATCCGAGCTAGTGTTTTGGGGAAATTTTGTTGTCTGTTGGAATGATTGCAACTAAAACTAAATCTCTGGTTTAGCTGATTGAAAAGAACGGTAATGTTGATTGATGTAGCTCGGTGAGGAAGATGATGATTTCTCCAAAGTTGCAATTCCCGACTCTTTATTTCTCCTTCTTTGTAATTTAACCCCAAGGCTTCCAGAACTTCATAATTCGACCCCAAAACCCTCATAAGTCCTTCGATTAGGTCCCTACTTTAGTTTTGTTTGAACCTCTCATGTGTCCCTTATTCTGATGTGGCCCAAAAATTGGGAAAATGAGCTCGTTCTTTCTTTAGATTTAAATTAACTCTTAATGTGCATAAGAAGTCTTTTAGTTAGATTAATTCTTGTTTTTTATCATTATGATGACTTGATAATTTAGTTGTTTTGCTAATCATGTTGGTTTTAGTTTTATGGGTTTGAGTTTTTTTGGATAAATTTGTTTGATTGGGATTGAGAATTGGGTTTGATAAATTTGTTTGGGTCTCTGGCTTGGGCTTAGGAAGTAGAAGCCCACCAGATTTGTTGGAAGTTTTGGGGTCATAAACAATAGGCTGGCCCATTCTTTTGTTTCGGACTCCTGTTGGGCTAAAGGGTTAAATCCCATCAGTTTGGTTGGATCATTCTTGGGGTCAGAATAGTAGACTAGTCCATCTTTTTTTGCTTGGGTTTCGATTGGGCTAGGAAGGCTTTGGCCCAAGTAAATAAATAAAATGGCCCAGTGGCTTGATCCATTAGGAAACCAGAGGACGAATTTGCAAATCAGTCCCTGTACTTTTCTTTAATTTCTCTGTGGCCCTAGATATTTTCAACTTCTTTCAATTGGGTCCTTAACTTAATTGCAAATAGGCCCTTGAATTTTATTTTTCTTTAATTTTGACCCCAAAACTTTGTTAATTTTTGCAATCAAGTCCTCTTTTCTTTTGACTTCTTACATGTGGGTTGCTGACATGATTTAATTGATTCAAATTCATGCTTATTTTTATCCTTTGTGATTATTTGCCAAATAAATTGGTGCCTTGACCTTTTCTTTGTATTTTGGAGGATAAATAGTTGATTTCATTTCATTGGGCCCCAATTCAAGGGAGGTAACCTCTATCTCTTTGATTTTATTTTTCCTATGTGAACCAACGTGCTACGTGAGAATATGCATGTCTACTTTGCTTTCTTTGCCTTTCTTTAATTTCTTTTATTTATGTCATTTACTTTTGCTTTTTATTTAAGTTATTCTTTATGGGGTATGTGTACACCTCTTGGCTTGTAATAGTTAGGGATTTAATTATTTTATTCCTTTTCCCCCTTTTAGATTGTAGTAGGGTCTCCCTAATGTAATAGATAGGGCTTGGAGGAGCATTCAACGAAGACCTATCGAAGTCATGTGCCTAGCTAGCAAATGTAATAGTTAGGGTTTTAATTGTCTTATGTGTCATGCATGCTTAGTTACTACGTGTTAATTTGCTTTGTTAGGGCCTCGCATCTAGTCGAGCATGCTAAATGTTATGTGCTATGTGTTTATAAGTGTTTGGCATGTCTACTCGCTTTCCATAGCCTGAATGAATATGATGGATGAATGTACGTTTCCACTAGTCCAACGCTAGTCGGAATTCATAGAATGGGCTAGTCCAACGCTAGACCCTTAGGGATTTCCCCTCGTTAGTACATGTTTGCATGTTCATTACATGTCATGCATTCTTTTTAGTTTTATCATTTTGCATGCCCCTCGAACCCCTTTTCCCTCCATTTTAGGATTTTTGCATTTCATGCTAGTTATAGGGTTCATTTGCTTGAGAGTCCCCTTAAATATGGAATATAGACGAGTGTGGCTTTTTCTAAGCCTTAGCACGCTTGTATTCCCTCTATCAAAGGGAAAATTGAGTCACGATTTAGGTCTCCCCGTGCCCAATATGAATGCATTCCCTAGGATCATGCACTTTAAATCCACTCTACCATTTTATACCCTCATGACACTTTCATCTTTCCTCCCCATTTTGCACACGTGCACCTTTATGTTGCTTCACTTGCACACGAACACTTTATCATCACTTGCACACATGCACTTCATATTATCATTTCACATACCGTACCTTGCCCACTCACGTGCACATTTTCACTTACATATTATTGCCTTTTATTACTTCTTCAAACTCCTGTCCTCACATTGCATACATGCATTCCATTCATTTGCATCCCACTCGCATTATTCGTGACTTCTCCAAAAGGATCGTTATTGGGCTTCACAATTAATGTGATTGGCACCATTCAACCTTTGAAGGAAAATTTCCCCCAATACCCCTAGGTCTAGGGTTTGCATTCATGTAGTGCATCCAAATGTGTTAGTCCCACAGACAACCAAGAGGGGGGGGGGTGAATTGGTTTGATTAAAATCTTAACCAAGTTTATGCACTTTTTCGTTAATGAAAATTTACCTTCCTTTTTAGTAATGATCAACCAAGTAGATTAGAAAACAATACAAATTGATCGGAGAAGCAAGTATAGATAAGCAATGAAGATTTTATAAACAGAAATGTAAAATGGAAGAAACAAACCAAGTGCTCTACCAAGCTTTACCCAAACTTGAAGACCAAACACAAGGAAGAGCAACTTCTCTTTGATGAAAGTCGATCAACTAGATGTACAATGGAGGAGCACTTCCTCCTTGCCCTAAGCCTCACTTAGTCAAGCCAAGAAGTTTTACAATCACTCAGAAAACCCTCAACAGAGCTACACTAAAGATCCTTTCACTCACAAAAGAAAAGCTCAACAGAAATTCACACCACTTTAAAACAAATCCCCAACCCCTTATACACCAACAAAGAATCTTTCTACTCAAAAATCTCACTTGTAAGCTGTATATTGTGTTGGCAAAAGTCGGGTTGTGAGGTTGCTCAAGTGAAGTTTCTCTCTAGGAGAAGTAAAAATCTTGGTGAAGGTGAACCTATCACTTGAAGTGGTAAAACCTTGGTGAAGGTTGCCTCATTTGTATAAAATAGTTCTTAATTGGGTGAGTGATCTTTCAAGTGTAGGTTGTTGAGGGTTAACTAGAATTGTTGTAAAACTCCTGGCTCAACCAAAGTGTGTTTGGGGTGAGGAAGGAGTGAGCCTCACTTGTATATCTTTGGTTAGCATCGCCATCAATTGAAGAGGCTATTGTTTGATATTTGGTTTGCATTCTTATCCTTTCTCTTTAATTAAGTTTTCTTTATTGTGCTTAAATTTGATATATCTTTGTGCATCATTGTGAATTTGTTTGTACTCATTGGTTGCACCGGGCACTTACAAAATGTAATAAATTCTTTGATTAAAACAGAAAATCTTTGATTAAATCATGCAACAGCCTTGGCTAGGTCAAAGGGGTGCCTTGGATTTTATCTTGCCTTCCCTTTGTCAAATGTGACTCCCGAACCTTTTTTCTTTGGTTTACGTAGACTAGGAGTCGTTTAAAAAGGGTTTCTCACTACTTTTTTCTATTTTTCTTTAAAAATACATTTTTTTTGGTGACTTGGTACACCTTAACTCATTACCAAGTGGCGACTCCAAAGTTTTATTTCAAAAACCCTTTTTAAACTATAATTTTGGGTCAAATCGTCGCATTCTCAACCCCCCATTTAGACCCATTTTTTCTTTTAAAATCACAATTCATTTTCCAATCACAAAAAATACATTTTTTAAAATCATTTATTTATTTATCAAAAAATGGGGCGCGACAGTTGGCGACTCCACCATGCTCTCTTCCACTTGTATAATAAAATTATACCTTCTGACGAATGCCAATTTCCAAGACCAGCCGTTACTTTAACTGTGCTTAAGCATAATGCCAATTTCCAAGATGCACAATTAATTCAGTCTTAGCAAGGCTTTGATTGTGCTCATTCATGAAATAATTTGATAATTAATATGTGTTTTTATTTTATTATTCATTTGATATATTAAATCCAACTATTATATGTTAACAATATTTGAAAATATTTTTATACAAAAAAATGTCTTTATTTAATGAAAACCAACTGCATTACCATGTACTTTCTCTTTGATCTCACTGATACCAATTGCTAGCTAGCTTTTATGGGTGCTACCACATGAGTTAATGATATCGTTAAAATGTTGGCCAAGTTTTTCAAAAATGATTTAGTGCATGCTGAGTTTAAGCAAACAACTCAAAAAATAAAAGAAGAAACACAATTGTAATATCTTAAAGAAATTTTTGTTTAATTATTTGGCTACTCACTATAATGGATTTTGATGTTTCAAACTAAACTGTTGACTAAAGTTAATTGATTTCAATTAAAGATGATGGCTGGACTTTTTAAAAAACAAAAAGTGGTTATTGGACTTTTTATAAAGAAAATCACAAAATAACTAGAATATAAACAAACTTTCTATGTTTGATACTGATAAACTAATCAAATTTAAGATATTTATATTTAAAAATGCATTGAATAGTAGTCCATATTTTGAATCTTAGTCCAAACGGAAATTAATTAATAATTAAACAAGTTTTTTTTGGTTGTGTATGAAAAAGAATTCAATTATTTATCTTGTTCAAGAAAATTCAGCTTTTCATTTTTTTGGTTAAAATGTTAATGACATTCAAAAAATTTAAAATTCAATTCTATACAAAATTTGGAAAAGATTAAATATAAGATAAATTTAGAAAAAAAAATGAAATAGGACAAATACTGATATTCTACGTTACATAGACTCGAGTATGAGTACTAAATATAAGTACATTTTTAGGTGTCAGATTGGGATACATATCTCTGAAATCCCTTCCAAATACAAAATAGGACAAATATATATTTGAATTATGCAGTGTATAATTTACTATCAAGATTAAAATACATATAAAGCGGTGTATCATTAACTAATGCATAACTGTTACCAAAATCGCAATGTGTAACTTTATAATCAATATCACAAGCAATGTATAACTCTATGATCATTGATCACAAAGAATCATTAAGCTCGTAAATTCTTAAACAATACATAATTCTATCATCAACATCATATAGAATCATTAAGCAGTTTGTAATTCCATTAAAATGATTAACTCAATCATTAAGAAAAGTGCATAATTAATTATATTATTCAAGATCATAATTGATTATACAACTCTTCATGCACATTTATAAGTTTTTTCATGCACATACATATTATGAGTATACAATAATATATTATAGTGAATTATATAAAAGTGTATAATGAATTATATTATGCAGTCTAGCGTGTGATGATATGATATCCATTTAATATGACTTTACAATGTGCACAGTCCCAAATTCCCAATAAGCACCAGCTCCCAAACTCATTAAAATTTCCTGGCAAGAATTCGGTGAGATGTTGTGTACAGCTTTATTGAAGAAAAGGCAAAGGATGTAGTTAAAGATGTAATTAAGCTTCAACGGGTTTTGAAGTGGAGATTGCCCAAGAGAAATATGGGGGACCTAAAACCTTGGCGATGCTCAAAAACAAAGTGGATCATTTCTACTTTCATTAGTGGCTTGAAGAAAGAAATCAAGCCAATGGTTAAGATGCTCAGACAAGAAACATAATAGTTGTTCAAACTCCAGGAATATTCAATTAAGCCGCAAACGAAACAATTAAAAACAGAAAAAAAAAAATGTAGCTTAATGCGAACTCTTTGTTTCTGAGTTTTCTGAGTACAGTGAACGATAATCAATTTTCCAATACACACTTTTTGTAGCCTCTACAACTTATGGATACAGACAGGTATAGGCATAATCGCATGGAGTAGCTAGATTGAGCGGTTCAGATGATGTGAAAATAAAGAGGCATAAGCCCCATTAGCTGTCTTTATGAGCTCATCATGTCTACCTTTCTCAACAATCACGCCATTTCTCAGAAACGCAATGGTGTCACTCCCTCTAATTGCTGTCAATCTGTGTGTCACAACAATTGCTGTTTTGCTTACCATCACTTGGTTTAGTGCAGCTTGAACTGCTTTTTCTGACTCTGCATCTAGAGAACTTGTTGCCTCATCTAGTAACAGGATTTTTGGGTCCTTCACTATTGCCCGTGCAATGGCAATCCGTTGCTTTTGTCCACCGGATAATTGAGCTCCACATTCCCCTACATGAGTATTATAGCCCTGAGGTAATGCTGATATGAAGTTGTGTGCATTTGCTAATTTTGCAGCTGCAACAATTTCATCTTCTGTTGTATCTTCTTGCCTGCCATATGTTATGTTGCGACGAATGGTATCTTTGAAGAGTATGGGCTCTTGGCTCACCAAAGCTATCTGTTGTCGCAGCCATTTCAGGTTGTAGTTTCGGATATCAATGGCATCCAATAATATACATCCTGATTTAACATCATAAAATCTCTCTACTAGACTTATTAACGTTGACTTGCCATTCCCACTTTCTCCAACAAAAACAACAGCCTGCAAACTCAAATTCCCTTGCGTCATATGTAAATTGGATGATAAGTGCCAAATAAATGAATATAGGTTGAATGGTAACTTGAACCATTTTGAATGTAAAAGGGAGCTAAAATAACAGCAAAACAGTGTTGCAGCATTATCCCATGTTTCATATCCTTGGTTGAAGCTTCCTCAGTATTGATTTGACTTATGTGGTTAAATTCCAATTAGTGCTGAGATTAACTGAATTAAACATAGTCCAATCCTATTAATCCTTTTCAATAAGAGCCTGGGTTTAACAGAAATGTGTAGTGTACAACTCTGATACAATCCAAGTCCAGTTGGAGCCTAAAACCAACAAGAGTTATAGAGTCCAGTGGATTGAAGCAGGTCTGACAACTATACACATCAGATGATCTACTGCGCATGAATTCAAAGGTACTAGCAGGAATTAAGAAAGAGATTCAGTGAAACAAACTTTGTACCTTTCCAGGAGAAATGTTCAAGGACACATCTTTCAGAATTTGCACATTTGGCCGAGATGGATAACTGAAGCTAACATTTTGGAATTCAAGGTCACCTCTTAGATTTTTCAGTGTCATGCCCGTTGTGCTACTGGAACCATGTGTCTCTTTGCTGTCAAAAATGTTATACAATGAACTAGCCAAAGCAGAGACTTTATTTGCATCTAATGCCGTACCATTGGCTTGTGCAATTCCTGCTGCTGAGGCTATGAAAGCCAAGTAAACCTGCAATCACAGGCCAGAGCTCCTAATTTTACACTATAAACTTCAATGAGAAAATGAAAGTATAAGTGCGCTATCCACCTTGAAAAGTTCTGCCACAGTTGCTTTCTTGTGTTCAACAAGAACGGAACCAATGTAGAAACACAGGGCACTTGTGAAAAAGTATCCAAATTGAGAAATGCCAAAGTTGATACTTCTTATAATTCCTAGTCGGATCCAGTGTGTCATTTTGGTGCCAGATTTTTTCCGATATAACTCCATCACCTTATCTTCTGCACAAATTGATGCGACTGTTCTTATATTTCCAATGGCATCACTTGCAACTTGACTTTGCTCAACATAAATAAGCTGAAAACAAGTGAAAATTTTGTTAAGTTAGTATGCTGTACAATCCTTATTCATGCTGCACTGTGAATACAAATATCATCTGATCAACCTCAGCATCTGCAGCAAATCTTTTGAGGAATTTTGTTTGAATGAAGCTTAGCATTGCCAACATAGTACACAATGCGACAAGTATCAATGCCAACATCCAGTTCTCCATTAAGGCTATGAACAATCCAGCAAAAACTGTTGATATATTTTGGATAAGGAGGGACAAGCCATCTTTCAGAAGGCTCTGCAACATTGAAGCATTGCAAGAGAGCCTTGCACCAACCGAACCACTGAGATTAAGCAATAAAAGAAGAAAATTTAGAAAAGTTGTCTACAACTTTGAATAACGATAAAAAAAAAAAAGTATCTTAGACAATGTTGATGTACAGGTCAGCAACTAAGTAATTTACCTTGAATTTGAAGGATCATCAAACCAGCAAATTTCTCGATGAACAATCTTGTCAAATGATAGCAATGAAATTCGCTTTATCAGCTTACCACTTGCAGCTCCAAATGAATAGTTTTGCGATAATACTGCTAAGAATGTGATACTGCCTATGAACACATACATTTGTGCCCAATAACTTGAATCTTTTTCTTGCTGACTAGGAGGTTCATAAAAAATTGTTATAGCTGTTGCGAATAGGAACCCATATACTGGAAATGCTATCCCATGAACTATTGCAGAAAATGTTCCAATCAGTAAAATTGGGACAACATCTTTGCATTGGTTAGCAAGCCACTTAATTGAAAAGGTTGAATGCTTTTGAAATTTGTGTTCCTTTTTTATTTCATTTTCTCTGCAACTAACCTGAGTATTAATACCAGTATATTTTCTAGAAGAATGATTAGTACTTGATAAACTTTCTCTCGTAATACTCTCAGTGGATGACAACAGACCCTCAAAATTTTCCATTGTCTCAGTGATGTACTTTCTTGTTTCTCCATTCATCCGTTTGGAATTCTCAACTTGATTTTTCCCTTGTGAGCTAACTTGTTTGGAATAGTGCCCATCTTGATTTCTGATTAATTCAGCATGAGTTCCTAAATAGAAGACATGAAAGAGTTAGTAATGTTATCAGATAAATATTTTGACATGTTACAATGACATAGTTACCTTGCTCCACAATTTTTCCCTGATGCATAACTGCAATACTGTCAACGTTTTCAACACTTGATAAACTGTGAGTAACGATTATTGCTGTTCGTCTTGATGCAATCTTGAAGATTTCATCATAGATTGCTTTTTCAGTTTTTGTGTCCAATGCACTCGTTATTTCATCGAGAAGGAAAACTGTAGGGTCCTTTAGAATTATCCTAGCAATAGCAATTCTCTGCTTTTGTCCACCAGAGAGTTGAGCTCCAAGGTTGCCTACCATGGTGTCTAGACCCTGATAAAAATCTTACTTGATATATTTCCATGTCCAGTGATATAAAATCAAATATCCAGTAACTTATATCAGCATTAAGAAGGATCTAGTCAAATCTTTTCTGTATTATTTTGTAATCTTTACACCAACAGAAGCTTGTTCATCTCATCATGTATTTTCAAAAAATTAAGGGAGGAATAAAGAAACAAAAGTGTTCACCAGTGGTAAGTCTTTGATGAAGGCTGCAGCAGAAGAAGACTGAAGGGCTTTGTTGATTTCATCTTCTGTGGCATTTTCCTTTCCATATGCTATGTTCTCTCTTATTGTTGTGGCAAATAATACTGGTTCCTGACTGACTAAGCCTATCTTTTCCCTTAGCCACCTGAGCTGTAATCTCTTCACACTGACACCATCTATTAGTACTTCACCAGCATCTGGATCGTAAAACCTTTCTAGTAAACTAATCACTGTTGACTTCCCACATCCGCTTTTCCCAACTAAGGCTACATGCTTACCACTTGAGATGTGTAAAGATAGACCAGAGAATACTTCCACAGCTTGCCTTGCAGGATATCTGAAGTAGACATCTTTTAGATGAATTTCACCCTTGATGTTTTCCAGTACAATCCCAGTCGAATCAATAGAATTGATTTTTGGCTTTCTTTTGATTGTCTTGAACATGTTACTTGCAGCAGCTTTTCCTGATGATAATGCGTTTAAACACGACGAAGATTGTAACAATGCCCTAGTGCAAGAAGTCAGAAAAACTTGTTAGGGAGGTTATAATGTCCAATGGAAACAGTAGATACTGTTAGACTGTCAGATAAATTGCAAACCTCTCTCTTGCAGGTAGAATGTTTATTTTCACTGATTAGATAGGAGTAATTTGTGACAAAAAAATCCTACCTAAAAAATTGATTGGAATTCGCATGTAAAACTAATGAAATTTTACCATAAGAATAATGCTGAACTTACATTCCACCATACACCAGTGCAACTATAATGCTGATAACCTGTCCACCTGTGTAACCTTTCTTTAGGATTAATTTAGATCCATACCAAATGGTTAGTCCATAACCACCAAAAAGAATAAAAGACACTGTTCCTAATCCTAGCCCTGAGACCAATCCTTGTCTGGCAGAAAACACGTTGACTTTTTCCAGTTTCTTGGCATACTTAGTGATGGCTTCATTTTCTGCTGTTAAGGATGAAACCTTGTGCAAGAATTTGAAAATAATGTCAATTTTCTTCTCTAGGATAACAACCTAATTCAAGATCATGTCAAAGAACTAAAATGGAAGAATATCAAGTAACATACGGTTTTAATTGCTCCAATAGTCTCTTCCACCACACCTCTGGCTTCAGAATAAGCAGCTTGAGTGTTAATGGACATTTTGGCAAGAATAATCACTGTAACCCCTCCAACAATGAGAAGAGGAGGAATCATTGAAATCAGGGACAGAGACAGAAGCCATCCTCTAGCAAAGGCAATTAAAAACCCGCCAAGAAAGGTTGACAAGTATTGGATAGACTTTCCTATCTGCAAAAAAACGAATTGTCAAGCAAGTCCAGGAATGCGTGAAGGGAATAAGAGGAGAAATTCAATATTTATGTAACTTGAAACTGATTAGAACTTCTTAAGGGATAAAATGAATTATTACCTCTGCACTCATTGCATCTTGAATGGTTATGGCATCACTTGAAGCCATCCCAAGGGCTTGTCCCACTGTCATTTCAGTGTCAAAGTATCCAATTTCTTGTCTTAACAATGTTTCAAAGTACAAGCCTTGTAATCTAGAAGCCTGTCTTTCTCCTGTGATGGTCCAGCATGAGACCTCTGCAACAAAACCAGCAAAGAATGCATATTGTTCATCTAGAGGTTAACAGTATGTTCCTGCATTAATCGAAGTGATCAATGCTATGATCTGCCTTAATAGTGAAAAAAAGATGAAAATGGAAAACCTGTGTTTTCAAACTCGGACCGGACCGGCCGGTCCGACCGGTTAAACCGGGAACCGATCGAGTGTCCGGTCCGAGTTGATCATCAAAACCGGAAGATTCAAAACCCGGTCAACTCCGGTCAAAACCCGGGTTTGACCGGTACAGAACCGGAAAAACCGGTCCAACAGGAGCTTTTGTAAAAAAAGTTCAAACTTTTTAAATATTATATTTTGGCCCCCTAAATTGTGAAAACTTATTAATATACCTCAAATATTTCATACTTTATAAATATTGTCCTAAAATTTGATGTTATTTTTCAATTAAATCCATAATTTTAATTCTAAACTTGTTAATGTTTATTAAATAATATAAATTGTTACTTGATTGTTCTAATTTCTTTGTATTTTCTTGTTAAATATATTTGAAACATCAAATATATATGAATATACCTTTATTAATATCAATATGTTATTGGATATTTTATATACAATAATTTAATTTTTAAATAATTTTTATTTATGACGTCATCCGGTTCGACCCCTATCGACCCCCGGTCGAACCCATTGACCCCTGACCCCTGACCCCTGACCTCGGCCGAGTTGATATCCGGTCCGGTTCTGAAAACATAGTGGAAAAGTACTAGTGTGTTAATATAGAGCGTGGTAAATTTGAAGATCATTAACTGTATATTAGACAACAAAGAAGATGGCAAAAGAAATTGTAGCCAAACAACACAAGTTACAAAAATCAGAAGTTGAAGTAAAAGAAACATTAGAAACTGGATTTCGGCATAAAAATGGTTACTTGGTATTCTTTGCAAGATTTTCCCTGATTCCCTGCAAGTTAATACAGATTATTTGGCTCCTCTCTAAGTGAAGTAAACCATGTTTAAGCACATTACCAAATCAAATTAATCTGATTTTCATGATTTTATCTGTATGTAATACTTGTACACGAAATGGGACTAAAATTTATGATATGAATTAAAATTTGAAATCAAATTCCAGTCACGATGCATGTTTTTAATGAATATTTATTCCAATAGTACCGGATAGTACTATTTGTCTTCAATTGTTAATAAATTTTATGTCCTTTTTTTGAAAAACAATAGATTAAACACGTATTTAGTTCGATTACTACGTATACCAAACCCTCTTCAGTGAACCTGTTAAAAAGGGTAGGCTTTGATTAACAACTGTCTAACCGATACAATTGATTAGGATTAGCGAGATCAAACCATCCAAATCCCTAGCTTCTAGTTCTATGTATTGCATTCCCATCATGCAAACTTATTAGTTAATAACAGAACTGAAAATTATAGTGACACCTACGGATTTGTGCAGCAATCCCTGCTCCAGCAGCCAAGTATAGTAGCTTGATAGATACCTGCAAATGCCGAAGATGTAAACTTCATTAAATGCATGTATCGTGACTGGAACCTTGGATAAACACTTGTATCTTAACCTATTCGGTTTACTTGGTGAATGTTAGAAATATAATAATTGAAGCTTTAGTATTTGTTTGTTTTGTTTAGATAGTGTTCCATTTGTCTTAATATGTATGGTTGGTTACATAGGTTTCGCTGTTATTAGTTTGGCTGTGAGTTTGATGTGATGTAGTCCTAATCATGAGCACAGCTACGTGCATCCAAGGGGATGCAAATGCCCGCACGTTACTTTGACAAAATTAGTTTTAAGGTTTAGAAAATTCAAAGATTCCAAAAGTTACTTATTATTTGCCTTCGCTAAAATTTAACACATTTTTTTTTATCTATATTGACCCTCAAACAATTAAAAATTTATGATTGTTATCATTTACAAGAATTTCGGATATACTTAAAGTTCATTATGGAAATTATTTCAAGAATAAATTTTTTAAAGTTTTAAATTCAAATAGAGAGAATGATTTTCATTTTTAAATTTAACAACGATATGAACGTCAAAACCCAGTAAACTTAGAAAAGAGAATATATGTTTAACAAAAATATTCATTGATTTTATTTATATATATTATTACTTCATTTATAGTACTACTCTGTTTGTTCATATATATATATATATATAAACCCATAGGAATAAAAAAATTCAGCAAACCCACAAAGAGGCAAAGGGAATAACTTCATTGTCACTCAATAAGGCTTTGATATATATAAAAGCCTATATGTAAAAGCCTTGTTGAGTAAATAATGAAGTATTCCCTTTTGCCTCTTTGTGGGTTTGCTGAATTTTTTAAACTTGGTTTTCATAAGAGGGGAAAGAGAAGTGAAAAAGGAAATTCAGTAGCAGAGTCCATCAATTAACATCCACGTACTGTGCACAGAACATAGACTTGAACCTAACTAAAAACTAAAGATTACTTGTGTACACAATTTTCGTGTATAATTTGTGGTTAACTTGCGAGTTTTTGGGTCGTGATAGAGACATAATAATTCAACTTGTGACTGGACTAATGTCCTTGACCAAATCCAGAGGCTGCGAAGGTGCTATACTATCTTTCTCGACGCATTTCTTTAGACAAAGACTTTGTTTCTTTTCTTATTCGGATGTTTTTTTGTTAGCAAATATCATTATTTTAAGTTATGAATCTTTCAAATCATTCCAGCAGCAGATCCGGACTATTTTTTCCCTAATGAAATTCAACTTTCATGTAGCAATAAGAGAACAAAAATAAATAGAAACACTCAAGAAGGCAACGAATATTTTCACTTCCATGATTGATACAAAAACTTCGAGTAATACAGATAGAGATGTGGTCCTTAATAAAAACAAAAACAGAACGGTACTTTGGCATAGCTAAATTACGTGAAGGATTAAACTTACATATAGTACTTATTCCATTGTCAAAATTTTGCAGTAGGTTTGGATATGTGATAGACGACATCCATTTAAAGATAGAATTCTTTTTTTTCCATATGTGTTGCGTATTCAAACATGTTAGTGTAAACTAATGATCAATGCTAAAAGTATTAATTCATGAATTATATATGACCACTTTGCTTATTATGTTTTCTAAAAATAGTAAAAATGTAGTTCAAAAGCAGCTCAAGAGCAGCTCAAGAACTACAAGTTAGGATACTCTTTTGAATAAATCTTTTATATACTGACAGTGTATACATTAGCGGGTCCAAATGCATGTCCCATATATAAAATTTGATATTTAAATTCAAATTCAGATGATGCAGTATTTATTTAATCTCGTCAATGTATATACATTGACGGTGTATGAAAGATTAATCCTACTCTTTTGTCATTTTAAATAGATTGAATGAACAAATTAAGGAATAAGCAAGAAATTAAAGCACAAGATAACATGTAACTTGTTAAAAAAAAGTTTTTTTAACCCGTATTTCGTAACAGTCATTTAATCAAACAGTCAGTTACATGCAAATAAATTATGGGAAAAACAAATATGTCAAAGAAAAAACTAATTGAAAGCATGTAAATTACCCGCAATATGTCTTGAGGCAGATGCTGGTAATCCGCAGTGCTAAAAGTGTCAACAACACCACCGAATAGGAGTGCCATAACAGGCTGTGCTAGTCCATTTGCAATGGCGCAGATTGACCCAAAAACCATCAAGAATATGTCAACTCCATCAGCAAACTTGAAAAGGGTGAAGAGGGAAAAACCCTTTTCATTTGCTTTGCTAGATTTTTGTGTTTGTTTTGGTGTTGGAGAAGCTGTTGTGTTTTCCTGCATGGTTTGCTATTGAAAGAGAGGTGCTTGTTATCAACGAGAATATGGTGTAAGATTCCTGCCCTTATCTGTTCTTATATAGTTGCAAAATTTAACATTGGCAGGAAAAGTCATAAAGAAATTGCCAAATTTAAGTCCTAAGGAAATTGCCAAATTTAACACTAATTGGTAGGAAAAGTCATAACGAGAGAAGAAAGGTAGGGTAGAGACACTAGCCAGAAAAAAAAAAGGGATAGCCTTGGTTGGCTCAAGGAAACATTTATATATTCTTGGCCACAAAATTCTGAGAGAAGAGAGCCAAATGGTGTTTTGAAATTTGGGATCATTATAGATAGGGGTCCATCCATCAAGGTACTAAATGAAAACATGCATAACATGCCATAAAGAATCAGAAAAATTAGGAACCATTTCTGAACCACTTGGTTCGAAAACCCTGACTGCATAACATACATATGTTTTTTTTTATTTTTTTTATTTTTACAAGTTAGCTTCCAAATATTTTTTTTTTCAATTTTTAGCCATTGTTCTTCTATTGTTAATGGATTTTTGAGTCTATAAAATTGTCTTTTTCTCTTTTAGATCTGCATCAAAAAAAACTTAACAATCTAATTGGATTACAATCGTTAGTATGTGGAACATGCTATGCATGATTATTATTAGGGGTGGCAATTTTCGACACGACCTGAAAACACGACACGAACCTAACACGAAATTAATGGGTTTGGGTTGAGATTTCGGGAATTCGGGTCAGAATCGGGTTGAACCCGATGAACCCGAAAAGAAAACAGGTCGATTTCGGGTCAACCCGTGGTGACCTGATATGACCCGATATGACCCGTTTACGAATTAAAAATAATTTAATAAACATAAAAATAATTTTATCTAACTAAACTAAGTTATTCTTTTTTTCAAATGCATTAATTACTTAATCCTAAATGAATTTATTTAATTTGTGTGAAGTTGAAATTATTATATTTGGACAAATAATATATTATATTATTTTTTACTTTTATACTGTTTTAATTTATTTTATATTTTGTTTGGGATAAAACACTTTTACGGTGTTTAATTTATTTTAGATTTGGTTTGGAATTATTTATTTAAATTTTTATTACTTGATTATGTAATTAGTTTTGTGAGAAATTAATTTTATTAGAAATTACAGTGATAAATTAATAAATTAAAATTAAATTTCGGGTCATTTCGGGTCGACCCGCCAACCCGTCAACCTGAAATTTTCGGGTTCGGGTCAGTATACCTGACCCGTCACGGGTTGACCCGACCCGCCAACCTGATTTGGACCCGAATTGCCACCCCTAATTATTATACTTCAAAAATCATACTATAAACTCATGAAAGCATAATTTCTATAGTGGTAGCATACAAAATGAACATCGAAACTCAGACGTGGAAGTATCTATAAACTTTAGATATGTTCCAATTCTGTGAATTTGATGTTGACATTATAAGTAAGTTGCAGATATTTGAACTCAATTTTTTTCCTCCTGTTTTATAGAATAAATGTTTACCTTAGTTTATATCAGAAATCACACGTCGAAGTGGTTATCATTATTCGTTTTATATTTGCTTGCATGTTCATGTGTACATATATATTCAAAGTTTACTTCTAACTTGTTAGTTATGCATGTAGCCATGCATACAAATATTTACATATTCATGTGTGTGTGTATATATATATATTCATGTGTGTGTGTGTATATATATATATTTGTGTGTGTGTTACGCAATTATAGTTTGACGAGGAATAATTTGGTCGGTTACCCTAAAATTTTGGATATATCCAGACCATCTCATCGTTTGTCATCGTTTATCAGTTGGCCGACCTATTTGAGCAGCCATAGTTGTAGAGTATGTTTGCCGACTTACAATGATCACTCATTGCACAATAATTTGGAGAATCAAAATTGACTGCTACAGACATCATCTCAATTACGTATGGGCTATAAATTGAACATTTTGAATATTGAGTAGCACTATCCTTAATAGCCCTAGAATTTGATGGCTGTGTTCTACCTTGGACGCTTAAACTATAGACACACTTTCATTTTAGTCCTCAAATTTTAATTTTTGGCACTTTGCCCTTTAAAGTGCGAAATTTATCCCAATTTAGTTCATAAACTTCAATTTTGGACACTTTAATTACGCCCTGAAGAAGTAAATTCGTCCTAAGAGATTGTCAAAATTAACAGAATAGTAGGCAAGTGATACTCAAAGTTTAAACGCTAAAGTGTGATGGATTTCATACTTTAGTGCTAAAGTGTTTAAAATTAAAGTTTAAGGATTAAAGTTTTATGGGTTTCATAATTTAGGAGGTAAAATGTCCGAAACTGGAGATTAAGGATTGAAGTTGGAGTGTGTTTATAGTAAGGATCTAAAGTGGAATTTATCCTATTTTCAGTATTGATTAATATTTATCTTATATACTATCATGAAAGATCTACTTGAACAGGTAAATAAAAAATGGCAGAACAGTAATCACTCATGCTCAACCAAAGAAAGGAAAAAAAAAAAACAAATAAAAAACAAAAGACTTCTCTTCTTTAACTTTTTATTTTAAAAAAAAAATGAAATTTAAGTGTAAACATAGGTATATCTCAAGTTATTGGTCATAAATAGAGCTGTTAAACGAGCCGAGTCGAGCTCGAGCATAGGACAATCGAGCTCGACTCGAACCCCTAATCGAGCTAGCTCGAGCTCGTTCGATTACTAATTCGAGCTTCACAAGGCGCTCGAGCTCGACTCGATGTGGTGGTAAAAAACTCGAGCTCGGGCTCGAACTCGAGTTTGAAATCGAGCCGAGCTCATTAAGCTCGAAGCTCGAGCTCGCAAAAAATGTCAGTGATAGCTTACTAAAAAAAAAAAAAAAAAAAATCAGTGATCCTAAGTTTCCGGTGTTCTGCTGCTACATACAAGTCCAATCATTGGTTCTTTTTCTTTATCTCGAGGATGGAACTTGAGCGCCCTTATCACCACAATTTCATATATTTTTTAGTAAGATATATAAAAAAAAAAAAGAGGGAATTATCGAGTGAGTATATGCTGAAAATTCCAGCTTTCATATCCCTCTTCACTCTAGAAAAACCATTGCTTCAAATTTAAACTGTTGTTAACAACTAGATGAAAACACAATTCCGTTAATTTTGTAAACATTAGAACGTAGTAGCAAAAACTGCACTCGGAGTACATCGTGTTAAAAAAAAAAAAAAAACAGATAGACAGGAAAATGATAGTTTAAGGGGCGCTTTGCAACCTGCACTCGGAGTACATCGTGTTAAACCTGAAAGATTTTCTGGGTTAAAGCTCTCAAATGCTTCTTCAGTAGTGCGTCTTTCTTGAAAATTATTGGCTCAAAAGCTGAAAGAATGAGGCAAACAGGGAGAGAGTGGGATTTCTGTAAAGGGTGGTTCACGAGCAGTGACGGTGGCGAGAATGGAGGGTGCTCCGTATGGTGAGTCAGTGACGGTGGGTGCGGCTGCGTCTGCGGCTGCGGCTGTGGAACGGAAAAAGAGTTGACAGAAATCAGAGGAGGCACCTGGCCGTTGCTGCTGCGGGTGCGGGTGCGGATGGCGCCTGGCCGTTGCGGCTGCGGCTGCGGATGGCGCCTGGCCGTTGCTGCTGCGGCTGCAGCTGGCGGTGAGAATGGCGGCTGCAGGGTGCGGCGTAAGAATGAAGGCAGCGGGGATTGGAGTGCGGCTGCGGGGTGACGGCTATGGGACGGGAAAACGAAGGACCACAAGAGGAAAAGAAGAATTAGGGCTACACGGAGATGACTTAGTTAAAGTACCACGTACACATTGAAATGACGAAAATGTCCTTATCTTTCGAGCCTAACGAGCTTCAACGAGCCGAGCCTTGCTCGGCTCGTGTTTTAAACGAGTATTGATTAGAACTCGAGCTCGGCTCGTTTCTCTCTGTAAACGAGCCGAGCCGAGCTCTTATCGAGCCGGGTCGAGCTCGGCTCGCGAGCTGCCCGGTTCGATTAACAGCTTTAGTCATAAAATGAGAAAATCCTACTATTACTTTTTGTTACTATACCCATAAAATGAAAAGGGTATATCAAATTTGAACCCACAAAATCGGCCTCACGCTTTTGCAAAGCCGCGCCGTCATTCTTGCCAATGAGGACAGCCCAGCTCAGCTAAAATGATCGATTTGCCTTTGCCAGGACTACCAAGCATACAGCACCCACAAGGGTAAAAAGGTCATAAAGGGGCATTTCCAGCAGATGGATGATAAAAGTAGGGATATGGGGCTTCTCCAATTGAGATTTTGTCCCGTTCTGTTCTGTCCTGATATGTAAACTGACATGTAAATTAATATATTTTTTGTGTAATAGTTAGTTTTATACTAGTTTAGTTATAATTCACGTTTATACCAAATTGTACCTATTTACATCGAAATTATGTCATTTTATACAATTGGACAGAATTGAAACCGGAGAGATCCCATTTGCATAAAAGTAGGTGTAAATCCCCATTCATATGTCAAGGATTTATAATTATTACGTCTTTGTGGTTAAGTGTTGTGCTATTATTAAATGCCTTAACAGATATCATTATCTCATTAGGGTTATTATCACTTTACCCCCTTAATGTTCGATGCAACTATCAATTTCCCCCTTAATGTTATCTTTTAGTCACTTTACCCTCAAAATTAACGGTCAAACTTAACGGAGTTTGTTAATTAAAGTAAAAAGACAAGTTTAGCCCTTAAAATTATTATCACTTTACCCCATAAACTATAGTCTCATTATCAATTTACCCCATAGAGTTATTTTTTAGACAATTTATCTCACCATTAAACCAATTTAGCAAGTTAAAAAACTTTAGAAGAAAGTACCCTCTACTTTGTATAATAAAAGCAATAAAAAAATTTAGAGTGGCTCTTCTTCTCTTTAGTATGAAGAAAAAAAAGTCAAAGTATTAATCTCTTTCTTCTTGACAATCTTAATATTAAAAAAAATAGAAAGATTGGGAAGGGGAGGGAGAGGAGGGGGAGAGATAGAGAGAGAGAGAGCTCAATTCTTTTTTTAAAAAATAAAAATAAGAAAGAATTAAATATTTTTATTATTTTAAAATTATTTTACTCTACTGTTTACCATCAGGTTTCAATCCTAATTACAACAACCTTAAATTAACGATAGAATGATACATAAAAGGATAAATATTTTATTTTTAATGATATATATAAAATGGTAAATATATTTAAAAAATTTTGACCATACTAGTTAGATTAACGATGAAGTAAAATGCCTAGAAAATAATGTTAGGAATTAAAGCTATTATATCACTATAATTTAAAGGAATAAAGTAATAATAACAATATAGTAATGCTATAGAATAAAATGGTATTTTTGTCCAAAATTTTTTAATATGTTGAGTTGAATTACTTATGGAAGTGAGTGACTAAAGATAACGTTATGGGGTAAACTGATAGTTGTGATATAGTTGAAGGGGGTAAAGTGATAATAACCCTTATCATTACAATGTTTATTTCATCTGTTGAGAGGAAAACTTGTGCACATGCTAGTTTGCTTCGAATATTATTGTATGTCCCAAATCACTTAAGAGAATTTAAAAGATTTTTTTGCATTTAAGAAGTAATTATGGAACCTTCAACTTATCCATATTTACTCACAGGGCTGACTTTAACCAAATTCTTGTGCAAGAAGGACTTCCAAACATTCAGCTAGTTTTAGTAAGTTTTCAAAAATATATCCAATCTGATTTATTGTATAAAGTAAGGTGCAATTTCCATAGCTTTAATGAAAAAAAAAAAAGAAAAAACTTAAACTTTCCTTTTAAGACGTGATAGCACCATCTTAATAGCTTAATAGAACAACTTCCATGCCTAGAAACCTTTGTTTGTTTCTTACTCGAAAACAAAGCCTAAAACTCATTTGCGATGCAATTAATATCCTAGGGGCTAATTGATACAATTAGATAACATGTAAGTAACTTGAAAATGTCCTATTCCTTAAAATAAGCATCTTCCAATTACTCTTTTTTTCATATCATGGTTGGCTGGATTTCTCTTCCTTGTGCCCTTTATCATATTATGAATTTTGATTATCATAATAAAGTAATTAGAGGTCAAAAATTTCAAACCCTTTACAATTCAAAAGGATTTAATTTTAGGAGGGCTAAATCCACACCCATTCATATTAAATTCACACTCCATGTATTTATTAGACATTGATACCCTTAGCTTTTAAACAATAAATCAAGAATTTTTGCAGTAATATATTTTCTAAAGAAAAATAATTCACACCTCAATCTGTATGTAGGTTTTATATACAAATTCCCTTTTCTTGTTTATTTTGTTAAACCTTTTTTACACTTAACCAAAAGGAGAACATTAGTATGAAGTCAATATGAATGTATATTCCACCTTGAAAAATGCTTCGACTTTGGTATTATGAAATTGAAATATGTAGATATTGCTACTTACATCATTATTAGTAACTGAAAAATTTCAATTGCTAAATTAAAATTAAAATTATAAATTAATATTGTTATGCACTTGTAAAATATTTGAAGATATTCTCTGTAACAATGCAAACATTAGTTTTTCCTCTTTTTTGCTATGTAAATATATGTTTCTTAAAACTATAAAAAGCATCAAATATACTTAAAAGGCAAAGCTATTTTTGTCCAATAGATGCATAGGATGTGGATTTAATATAGAGGTGAAGATTTGGCCCCTTTGATTTTTTGTATGGGTTCTATGCTTTCTAAGAAAATGTGCACCCAATGTTGTTTTGTGCAAAAATGGATTTAAGCCCCCCCTCCTGCCCCCCCCCCCCACCCAAAGTTTTGTGTTCATCCTATTCTATTATGGGATAGAATACATTATATATATTTTTAATATGCCAAGGATTTAAAATACCTACACAATTGAAAAGAAAAGCAAAATATTTGACTGTCTTGTTTAAAAAAATTAGCTTTTGCTCCCTTAGAAAATTGAAAGCTTTGAAACATGTTTTTATAAGTTTTAAACTATTGCTTGCGCAAAAATTTGAGAACATTTTAAATTATTTACTAAAGATTAGATATGTTAAAGTTTTTTTTTTCTTGAAAGGTAGATATGTTAAAGTTTGCTATCTTAGGGTCCGTTTGTTTCGGGTGAAAATCTTTTTCAAGAAAATATTTTCCTAATTTCCCATGTTTGGTTGCACAAAAGTTACTGAAATATTTTACTATGTAAAAGATTTTTACTCATCCTATGAAAAACAACTTTCCTTCCAAACTTACTAAAGTTCTTTTCCTAAACACACGTGTCTTGCCTGCTAAAGGTATCTGTCAAACTTTCAAAACTGGTAATATGTTCAAAATAAATAAATAAATAAAGGCCTCACCGTGCTCACTTCGATCTCTTTGACATCGATGATTTCACCTTTGATGCTGACGAATTGCTGGCAATGCCAACACTGCAAATTTGTTAATAATTTGGATTATTGTCAATTCTCACTGTCTTTCTTCAGTCATTTTAATTTTCTTTGCAGTATTTTCTTAATCAAAATTACGTATCTTTAGCTCAAATTTGCCTTGATTTTAGTGCCTTTGAGGTTGTGGTTTGATAGTTGGTATATGATCGTTAATCCAGATTTCATATACGAGTCAATAAAAGCACTAATCATATGAAAAAGAACAGAGCCTATTTCTTCAACTTGAGAAGATATTCATGTCTGCTCTTCCACTTTCATTGATTAACCTTAATCACGAGCCATTTCATGGTCTTGATATGTCTAACTTGGTAATGTCTTTTATGGCACCAATAGTTACGAGTCAATTGTCCTTATGACTGACCTGGATTCTTCTATTTTGAGTGGTTCTGCTATGTTTAGTGGTAGGAACTAGGCAGATCGGTTTCCGGTGATGGAAGAGAAAAGCGGATGGCAAAAGGAGTTAAATTTTGATGATAAAAATGTAGTTAAAAATTTCAACCAAACATCAGAAAATATTGAAAAAGGTGAATATTTTCTCGGAAAAGAATTTCCACATAAAAATTTTCTCAAGGAAAATACTTTACTTCCTACCAAACATCACTTTTGGTTGTTGGTGGTCACTGGTCATCAATGATGCTCATTGGTTAGGAATCACACCTTAATATGACGGCAGGGCAGTTGCGCAATAGTCATAACAGCAGACGGCTAAACCACTAACAATCTACTATAACTGATGAAAGAGATGGTTACCAGTGTCACAATCTAATTCTAATTTGTTATTTGCCCTTTTTAGTCTCTGGCCTCCGAAGATTAGTTATGGTTTGGACTTAAATGGTTATCATAAATGGCAAAGACCAGACATTAATAGCCAGTTACTAAATTTGAAAAGGACATTTGCACCTTAGTGCCCTAAAGTAACCACACAAATTTCTTATGTTTAACACTTTTACATATAGTATATGGACTTTTAGAATCTTTCTGATTCTCAAGTTCAGATTACGAACCCTTAGTTAGGGGAGCAGAAGTGTGGGAATGAATGGGAGGATAAAAAAAAAAGCGTCTCATAAATTTCTATATTAAATTGCATACAATTTTTTTTTCTTGTTTATATGGCACGCATTCACATCTAATATCTCACAATTTTCTATTTTCTATTTATAGCGCATACATTCACATTTAGAGACTTTCTGGATTTAATTTCGTCTTTTTAAGAAATTAACACTTTGGACTCCACTTATCTAGTCTTTGAAGCCCTTGTTAGAGAAGCCAAATTTAAAGTAAGTGAACATGAAAAAAATATGAATACTTAAAAAATTTTAGATAGTCAGTAAACATTGGATTTTTGGCATAGTTAAGATGAATGAAAGTTAATCGAGCCACTTAATGTGAATACAAGTAATCATTGATAATAAATTGTTTATAAATTATTCTACAACTGATATGTGTGGGGAACGAAAACTAAAGATTAAACTAAAATGATTGTTCCTTCCTGTTTACCAGTTTAATTTTTCTCACAAGTTTTTTTGGATAATCAATATAATCAACTTGCAAATTAAATAGCAATAAATTATTACATAAAGTATATTTGAGTACCGTGCTACTAATTAACATAAAATTGATCGTATACTTGGACTACCTTTTTGTTTCGTGAATTGCATATAAGAAATTGATGATAGTGGAGAGAACTAAGTAGATATGATAAAAGTCCAAGCTAGTAAGATAGAGGAAGGATTATCTACTCCATGAATTATGCTTTCTACATTTTATTTCCATTCTGTTTGAGTTTAGCAATCTTTTTCAGCTTGGAAGAAATGCAATTTTATTCCTCAATGTTTGGCATGTGTGCTAAACCAGGAGGTTCCTAATGTTTTGATAAAACAAATCTAATCCCAAAAGTTTTAAAATTTGGGTACATTTAGGATAATTAACAAAAAATTAACAATAGTTGACGATCAAAATCAAATCAATAGCTTCGACTTTGCATTTTTTGTCCCAACGTTTCAAAGTTGGGTCATTATGGTTAGATTTTAAATAGTGATATTGACAATTTTTTTAAGGGTAAATTCCACTTTGTCCCCTCAAACTATAAGCAGAATCCCACTTCAATCCCTAAACTTCAAAATGGGACATTTAAGTCCTTAAACTATAAAACATGTCCCGCTTTACTCCAATTGTTAACAGAATGCACGAAACTTAATTGAATAGTTGCCAATTCTGTTAGTTATTATTATAATTAAAGTTAACCAAATCCAATAGGGACATAAGTGTAATTTCTTGAAATCCAAAGCTTTTGATACGCTCCAAATTTTCAAAAATTATTCATTCACCTTCTTTCTCTTCCTCCCCATCTCTCCCTTCATCCCAGCCACGTACACACCACCCATGCCACCCACTACCACCTTTTGCCACCAGAAGCTCTAACCCTACCCTTGACTCGTAGCCTTGCATTAGTTAATTCTTGTAACATAATCACAAAAAAAAAAAAATTAAATATCAGAAACCAAATCAATATCAACAAAAAATTTTACAACAAAAAAAAAGAAAGAAGAAATTCAAAGAACATGCTTGGTATGAACAATTTTGGAGGGTCTGACATTTTTGGGGTCATTATTAACAAGCTACGAGGCTCAAGACATGCAACTCCGTTTGGACAACCTAGAGCTATAGACAACAAAGAGGAAGAGTCGAAAAAAGAATCTCCTCCAACTCCAACATAATTACACATTCCCAAACCCAATCTGAATCTCATCAAGACTACCTTCTGTTGTTGGTTTGGATATGAACACCCATTCATCTTCTTACTTTTAATCTATTTCTTATTCACAGATCCAAACCTATGTAAAAGATAAACATATTAACGAATCCCACAAAATAAATTATGTTGTGGAAATGAATTTAGGAGATGATATAAAAATTGAAAAAAATAATAACAACTAAATACTTTTATTAGCACAAAATAAATGTGGAAAAATAATGGGTTTTAAAAGAGAGAAAGGGATAGGGGCAGAACTTGGTGGTGGGTCATGTGGTGGGAAGAGGAGAGCAATAGAGCAATGGAAGGCTAGGCTGATAGAGAAAGTATGGAACGAGAGATTTTTGGTGGGGTGAATGAAGAAGAGGATTGAATATACAAGACCAATCTTATTCCATATGGAGTTCAAAGTCCCGTGGATATTTTGCTGGAGTTTCAAAATTCATCAAGAGCTTGAAAAGCCACTTCCAATGTCATTGGTTAGAGAATTCAAAATTAAATGGTGGACAGGATTCAACCAAGAATTCGGAGATCAAGTAAATGTTATCAGATTCCTAACTACCGGAGATAAACTCAAATGGACTAAACCAACATCTACTCCAACAACTTTTGTACCTACTACAACAAAGTCTTCACCAACTCCAACCACTACGGCCCCAACTCCAACCACTACTCCAATAAAGAAAGAAAAAGATACCGAAATGGTATCCGAGGCAACTTCAAATGACTTTTTAATGAAAAAGATGATGCAAGATCCAAAGCTACTCAAAGAATATCTAGACTATTTACAAAAGTCAGATAAGAAAGAAGAAACCGACAAAATTGACGAGTCAGCAGAATCATCCGAATCTACTTTTGATCCATTCGGAGGACCATGCGGACAAGATCCAAACGACTTTTGAGAAAGGAGCCGATCACTTTTGAAAAAGATGTCGGCCACAAATAAAAAGAAGATGAAACTCAAATGAAGAAGAAATGAAATTCAAATGAGAAAGTCCGAGCCTCTATAAATAGAAGGAAGATTGCAAAAGAAGGCATCGGCGAATAGATCAGAGAAAAATTTCAGTTTACATTCTTCAGTACAAACCTGTTACCTACTCTCACTTACTTCAAACCTACTCTTACCTACTTCAAACAACTCCTGTACTCTAGCTATTGTCAAGCTTATTCAATAAAAGAATCAAGGATTTAGTTTGCTCAAAGCTTCCGTTGTCTACTCAATTTCATTGTAAGTCCAAATCTTTATGCTTATTACAAGTTTATATTGCCTGGGTAGAAGTGGTATCAGAGCCACACTACGACTGCATATTTAGACTTTGAATTTATTACTTTATTTGAATTACGTTTCTATTTCAATTTGGCTAATTCATGCATTTATGTTATCTATTTTATTAAACTTTTACTGAAATCGTTGGTAAGACTTGATGCCTTGTAAGACCGTTGGTAAGTCCAGGATAGGATGTTCCAGGCCTAGTGCTCGGTTGTTCCAGGTTAAGTAAAAATTTAATTAAATATAAAACATGGCTGCATTTCTTAGACAATTTAAAATAGGATCTAATTCAAAGCAAGCTAATATAGTACAAAGTCATGAATATCATATGCCTATAAATAATTCAGATTGGACTATTCCAGAAGAAAAAATAGAACATATTTATAGAATAGGCCCTTTAGATTTCAAAACCGCTTTATCAGTTAAAACTCATGAAGAAACGATATCTATTCAAGAAGAATATCAATCAATTCCATTATTAAATCATAGTACAATTCAAAAATATTTAAGTAAAGGATATCGATATATTCATATAGGTTTAATACAAATTGCTGTAAAACCTTTATTCCATCTAGGAGTAGATGCTCCAATATATTTAGCATTAAGAGACACAAGACTCAAACGATATAAAACTTCTTTACTCTCTATGATTCAAACAAATGTTTGTAATGGATCCATATATTTTAACTGTGCTCCAAATTTTTCAATTGATCTAACTGACCCACATATTCTGAATTCTGTCATATTAGATATTCATCTACAAGGAAATGAATTTGAAAAACACACAAAGAATTTTGCAATAATAGATAGAGTATATTATAGACCTTTATCATCACATTTAAATCCTAAATTTATAATGACTCCAACTCTTAAAGAAGAGACAACTTTATTACAAGTAGATGCAGATAGACCTACAACTTATACACCAAAAAGATTAAAATGGAATGAAATAACAATACCAAGTGAATTTGAAATAAAAAACCCACAAATAGCAAGAAATATAGAACAAACTACTGCAGAAAATATTATAGAAAAACCTGATGGAAATACTTTAATAAGATTTGCTTCATTAAGAGAAAGACCTAGTACAAGTTACTCATGGTTACCTGCTAGACATTCAAATTATGAATCAACTGAAATAAATTTTCCTATAGAAAATACTTCAACTTTTAAATATAAAACTCCAGTTCCAGAAGTAATAAATCAAAATCAAAATCAAACAGAATATTCTCCCACACATTCACAAATGAGAGGAGAAATAAATGTTATAAGTAAACCTTATAAAATAAATCATAAATATTTACAAGAAGATTTTGAAGATGAAGAAAATACAGAAAAAAGAATTTGGTTTTTCCAATTAGAATCTGAATACAAGAACAAATTAATTATAGAATGGAAAAATGAATTAGATAAACAAAAATTTGATTTTCCTTTCTTTACATGGCTAACATTTTATATGTCAAAATTAGGAATAAATGATATATATAATACATCTCAAATAAATGTTCAAACTTATTTATATAAAAAATGGAAGTTAAAAGACGACCAAATTATAACATCAATACATCCTCCATTACAAGAAGTTAAAATAAATATAGGACAAGGAGAAGTAATAGCCTCACCTTTTAAAAAGGGTAGGGAAGTTGAATCAAGTACAAATAATACAATAAATTTAGAAGATATCAAAAAAGTATACCAACAAAATAATTATACAAATCAAATTCTTCATACAATATCGCAACATATGGAAGTCTTAAATACAAAAATAGATACATTAAAGAAACCAGAATTAAAGTTTCCAAATGATATTTCAGCACCACATTTCCAACCTAGAAGTTTGACAAGAGAAAAAGAACAAGAGTTAATTGAAAATATTAACACTCAAAAAATAAATACTACAGATAATATATTAAATAGAATATCACAATCATTACAGACTTTATCCAAGCCGCAAACCCCTAAAATTAATACTATGGACCAGATTATAGAAGAAAATTCAACTGAGGAATTAGGAAGTTCAAGTGAAGAATTAATAAATTCAGATATAGAAGAAAATATATTAGTACCCCTAGAAACTCAATTTGAAGAAGAAGAAGATAATCAATTAAATAGAATAAGGAGACAAAGGATAAATAATAATAAAAATTGGAAAATGGTAAGTTCAAAAAATTATTATCCAAGACCAAGTCCTCCAGATATTCAATACGAAGAAAGATCAAAATTTCGTACCACTAAAATATGATGGAGATTCAATTTATGAATGAAATATAGATGGCAAAGCTGAATATGAAGTATTAAATAATTTGCAAAAAATGGGAATGGCTAGACTTGCATATAAAATTAAAAATATTCAAGAAAGAAATATTGCAACATTATTAGTTTCAGGATTCACTGGACAATTAAAAAATTGGTGGGATAATGCCCTAACATTACAAGATAAATTATCAATATTAGAACATACCCAAGAGATTGAAGATGATCAAGGAAATATTCAAATACAATCAGATGCTGCAGAATTACTAATTGTCACAATAGTAATGTATTTCATAGGAAATCCAAAAGAAGAATTAAATTCTAATAAAACATTTTTAACAAATTTAAGATGTCCTACATTATCAGATTTTAGATGGTATAAAGATATGTTCTTAACAAATGTATTAAGAAGACCAGATTGTAATGCTTCATTCTGGAAAGAAAGATTCATAACAGGATTACCAAGTTTATTTTCACAAAGAATAATGGATAGTTTACAAAAAGAAATGGGAACAGATGTAATTTCATTTGAAAATATTACTTTTGGACAATTATTTGCATTTGTTAAAAAAGAAGGATTAATGTTATGTTCAGAATTAAGATTACAAATAAAATATGGTTCTAAAACAAAGGAAGTAGGATCATTTTGTGATGCATTTGGAATTAAAAGAATAAAATCACCATCAGCATACAAAAAGAAAGTTAAAAAATATACTAAAAAATTAAAAATAAATTAAAACTTGTAATAAGCATAAAGATTTGGACTTACAATGAAATTGAGTAGACAACGGAAGCTTTGAGCAAACTAAATCCTTGATTCTTTTATTGAATAAGCTTGACAATAGCTAGAGTACAGGAGTTGTTTGAAGTAGGTAAGAGTAGGTTTGAAGTAAGTGAGAGTAGGTAACAGGTTTGTACTGAAGAATGTAAACTGAAATTTTTCTCTGATCTATTCGCCGATGCCTTCATTTTGCAATCTTCCTTCTATTTATAGAGGCTCGAGACCTTCTCATTTGAATTTCATTTCTTTTCCATTTGAGTTTCATCTTCTTTTTTATTTGTGGCCGACATCTTTTTCAAAAGTGATCGGCTCCTTTTTCAAAAGTCGTTTGGATCTTGTCCGCATGGTCCTCCGAATGGATCAAAAGTAGATTCGGATGATTCTGCTGACTCGTCAATTTTGTCGGTTTCTTCTTTCTTATCTGACTTTTGCAAATAGTCTAGATATTCTTTGAGTAGTCTTGGATCTTGCATCATCTTTTTCATCAAAAAGTCATTTGAAGTTGCCTCGGATACCATCTTGGTATCTTTTTCTTTCTTTATTGGAGTAGTGGTTGGAGTTGGGACCGTAGTGGTTGGAGTTGGTGAAGACTTTGTTGTAGTAGGTACAAAAGTTGTTGGAGTGGAGATTGGCTTAATCCATTTGAGTTTATCTCCGGTAGTTAAGAATCTGATAACATTCACTTGATCTCCAAATTATTGATTGAATCCTATCCACCATTTAATTTTGAATTCTCTGACCAATGACATTGGAAGTGGCTTTTCTAATTCTTGATGGATCTTAAAACTCCAGCAAAAAATCCACGAGACTTTGAACTCCATATGGAATAAAACTGGTCTTGTATATTCTTCCCCCTTTGCTCTTTTTAGATACGTTTGAAATCCCATAAGCACATTTGGAGGTAGTATCTCTGGTAGTGGTCCAAACCATTTCCACCAGTGATTGAACCAAATTGGAAATTCTCTGTTGCAATTTTCTTTGAACGTGAAGAACCATGAATGATTGAATGGTCTAAAAAGGAAAGTACGATACCATGCCATTTTGTAATCTTGATATGTGAATCCATCTGGAATAAACCTTACTGAAAAGGATTTTTTAGAATAAAGAGAAGTCCATTCATTTGGAGAACAAACTTTCTTTATTATTTTGAGTGGCTAATTATATTTGGGTTTTTTCTGTCTGGAATTGGGAATATTTCTACAGATTGAGTATCTGTAAGAATTAACTCATAATAATCCAAATTTTTTGAAGGATCATCTGGTTGCCAAAAACACTTTTGAGGAAAGATTCTCTGGGTAATTTGATTGAGTGTAGAATATAAATGTACTTCTTGAAATTTGGTCAAAGTGATATGTTGAGTAAATGGCTTAGTAAAATAGGTATTTTCATTAGATTTTTCTGGGGTCTTTGGAATCTGTTGAAGAGGTCTTTGAGAAGAAGTTGGAGTACAAGCAGCTTGACTATAAGTCAATGCTGGAAAATCTGATAGAAGTTGGAATCTATTTTGAGTAACAGGAGTAAGACTCATCTCATAATCTTGAGGAGTCTTTGGCCTGGAATTTCCTGCTTTTGAATCCATAACCCTGCAATATTAATAAACAATATCTTTAAGTTGGTCAGATAATTGTTTATTTTGCTGTTTGTGATACTGAATAAATTCCTCACTTCTCTCGATTCTTTTCATAACTTTGATTCGAATGGTATTTCTCTGAATCTCTCTTTGAATAAGAAAGGCTCTTTCTTTGGGAGTGATAGTAGCGTAAGGGCTTTTTCGAATTTATATGGTGTCGTATTTAGGAATTTGATGAGCTGGAATACTTTGTCTACCATAGCTGGTTTGGGCAAAATATTGATATCCTCTGGATTGGATATCTTTTTCTTTGTTTTGGAGTTTGGGAGAATCCCTTTGAGCTCTCAAACAATTGGTATATTCTCGTTCTTCTCTTTGAGTCATCATTTCACGATCCATGTCCTTGTAGAAATTCTCTAGTAAGAAAATCTGGTAAAGAATTATTTTCTCCTTTGATAAATTCTATTTCAAAATCAAAAACAGATAAAATAGCTTGCCATCTAGCAAATATTTGCTTTGAAACTATATTTTGAACATCTTTTTGTAAAATCTCTTTTGCAGATTTACAATCTATTCTAATTAAAAATTTCTTATTGTATAAATCATCTTGAAATTTTGATATGCATAAAACTATTGATAAATTTTTTTTTTAATTGTTGAATAATTCTTTTGAGGATCTGACCATGTTCCTGAATGAAATCTAACTAACTCTTCTTTTGACTTTTCATGTTTTTGTTTTAGTATTCCCCCATATCCTAATTCTGATGCATCTGTTTCAACTATCATAAATGCATTAGGATGTGGTAAACATAAACATGGCAAAGATTTAATTTTTTCTTTTAAATATTTTATTTTTTGAGTATGTTCTTCTGTCCATGGTTTTGGATTTTTCTTTAGTCTATTAAATAATATAGAACATTCTTGTCTTAATTTGGGAAAGAAATCTGCTATATAATTTAAACATCCTAAAAATCTTTGTAATTGATTTTTATCTTTTATTTCATCTGGAAATTTAGTAGTAAATTCTAAAGCTCTATTGATTGGTTTTATTGTTCCTTGATATATATCATGTCCTAAAAATCTTATTTTTGTTTGAAATAATTTCATTTTTGGTGCAGAAACTACTAATCCATTTTTCTTAACTATTTTTAAAAATATATTTAAATGTTTAAAATGCTGTTCTAATGATTCAGAAAATATTAACACATCATCAATATAAACTATACTAAATGAACTATAAGGATTGAAAATGTCATTCATTATATTTTGAAATTCTGATGGTGCATTTTTTAATCCAAATGGCATTACATTCCACTCATAATGTTCAAAGGGTGTTGTGAATGCTGTTTTGTATCTATCTTTGGGATTTATTAATATCTGCCAATATCCTGATTTTAAATCAAATTTTGAAAATATCTTTGCTTTAAATAATCTATTAAGCAAATTTTTTTATTAGGAATTGGATATCTAATCCATTGCAATACTTTATTTAATGGTTTATAATTTATTACTAATCTTGGAACTCCTCGTTCTTTTTCTGCTTGATTCATGACATAAAATGCAGCACAACTCCATGGTGATTTAGAATGAGTTATTAATTTTTTATCTATTAATGCTTTTATTTCTTTTTTACAAAATTCTAATAGTTCAAAATTCATTTGTATAGGTCTAGCCTTAGTTGGAATATTTTTCTCATTGAATCCTGTTTCATAGGGTAATTCAACCATATGTTGTTTTCTATCCCAGAAAGCATTAGGAATATCTGCACATACTTCTTGTTGTAATAACTTTTCTAGTTCTAAAATTCTTTTTTGTATCTTTTCATCTTTTAATTGTTCTTCAATTTTTAAATAAGATTTTTCTTCTTTAATATAATTTATTTGTTGTTGTACTTTAGTAATACTATTTATTGTTTTGTAAATAGAGGAGGTTTGTAATATCTGTAATTCTCTTTGTTTTACTGGGGTTAAAAATCTAAATATAACCGTTTTTCCCATTATATTTATTGAAATTCCTTCATGACTTACAAAAAATGGATATATTTGAATTAAAAAGGGTGTTCCTAATATTACATCACAATTTATATTTTTTACAATTATAAAATTATGTCTAATACAATATTCATTATTACATATTGATCCTTTTGTAAATTTATATGTTACTTCTAAATTTTCTCCATTTGCTGCCATTAATTTTTCTTTTATTTTTTCACAATATTTAGTTGGAATTATTCCTTCTTTAATGCAACTTGTATCAGCTCCACTATCTATTAGAGCTACATATGTTTCTTTAAAATCTTCTACTGTGATAGTTACTAGAGCAAACCATTTTTGAAATGTCATTCTTTCTATAATATTTATATATTGAAGTTCATTTGTAGGGTTTTCTGATATATTTATTTCTTCTGTTTTAGAATTAGAAGTTGAAGGTTGATTTTCTAATAATGTTAATTTTGCTTCTATTTCTAAATCTTTTGTTTTTAAATCTATAATCTCTTTCTGTAATTGTTTTACTTGTGTTTTTAGATTATTAATTTCTGATTGAAGATCTTTGGTAGTTTCTTTTTTCATTATATTTATATTTGGATACTTATCTATTAATTTCGAAATACTAAAAGGTTCTATTATTTTTGGCATTTTATCTTCTTGAATGATTAAACTTTTTAATCTTTCTAAATATTCCTTTTTAGCTATTGGATCTTCTATCTTTTCTATCATATCTAATAAAAATTCTTTATCTTCTTTTTTAGTTATAACATTTATATACTTTGGAGTATTAGTACAATTACAATTTTCTTCATTTTCTGAACTAGAAATATCATCATAATAATCGTCTTCAGAACTTTGATCTTTTTCATTTATTAATAAATTTATTAATTTATTTTTAATTTCTTCTTCATTAACACAGATTTCTGAAATTTTTTCCTTTAATCTACATTTATTTGCTTTATGACCTATTTTTCCACATTTATAACAAACAATTTTTCTTTTGATAAACTTTCTCTTTCTATCTGGTCTTTCTGGTTTATCTTCTTTAGGTCTTTTGTATTTTAATTTTTTAGTATATTTTTTAACTTTCTTTGTGTATGCTGATGGTGATTTAATTCTTTTAATTCCAAATGCATCACAAAATGATCCTACTTCCTTTGTTTTAGAACCATATTTTATTTGTAATCTTAATTCAGAACATAACATTAATCCTTCTTTTTTAACAAATGCAAATAATTGTCCAAAAGTAATATTTTCAAATGAAATTACATCTGTTCCCATTTCTTTTTGTAAACTATCCATTATTCTTTGTGAAAATAAACTTGGTAATCCTGTTATGAATCTTTCTTTCCAGAATGAAGCATTACAATCTGGTCTTCTTAATACATTTGTTAAGAACATATCTTTATACCATCTAAAATCTGATAATGTAGGACATCTTAAATTTGTTAAAAATGTTTTATTAGAATTTAATTCTTCTTTTTGGATTTCCTATGAAATACATTACTATTGTGACAATTAGGAATTCTGCAGCATCTGATTGTATTTGAATATTTCCTTGATCATCTTCAATCTCTTGGGTATGTTCTAATATTGATAATTTATCTTGTAATGTTAGGGCATTATCCCACCAATTTTTTAATTGTCCAGTGAATCCTGAAACTAATAATGTTGCAATATTTCTTTCTTGAATATTTTTAATTTTATATGCAAGTCTAGCCATTCCCATTTCTTGCAAATTATTTAATACTTCATATTCAGCTTTTCCATCTATATTCCATTCGTAAATTGAATCTCCATCATATTTTGTGGTACGAAATTTAGATCTTTCTTCATATTGAATATCTGGAGGACTTGGTCTTGGATAATAATTTTTTGAACTTACCATTTTCCAATTTTTATTATTATTTATCCTTTGTCTCCTTATTCTATTTAATTGATTATCTTCTTCTTCTTCAAATTGAGTTTCTAGGGGTACTAATATATTTTCTTCTATATCTGAATTTATTAATTCTTCACTTGAACTTCCTAATTCCTCAGTTGAATTTTCTTCTATAATCTGGTCCATAGTATTAATTTTAGGGGTTTGCGGCTTGGATAAAGTCTGTAATGATTGTGATATTCTATTTAATATATTATCTGTAGTATTTATTTTTTGAGTATTAATATTTTGTACTAAATCTTGTTCCTTTTCTTTTGTCAAACTTCTAGGTTGGAAATGTGGTGCTGAAATATCATTTGGAAACTTTAATTCTGGTTTCTTTAATGTATCTATTTTTGTATTTAAGACTTCCATATGTTGCGATATTGTATGAAGAATTTGATTTGTATAATTATTTTGTTGGTATACTTTTTTAATATCTTCTAAATTTATTGTATTATTTGTACTTGATTCAACTTCCCTACCCTTTTAAAAGGTGAGGCTATTACTTCTCCTTGTCCTATATTTATTTTTACTTCTTGTAATGGAGGATGTATTGAGGTTATAATTTGATCGTCTTTTAACTTCCATTTTTTATATAAATTAGTTTGAACATTTATTTGAGATGTATTATATATATCATTTATTCCTAATTTTGACATATAAAATGTTAGCCATGTAAAGAAAGGAAAATCAAATTTTTGTTTATCTAATTCATTTTTCCATTCTATAATTAATTTATTCTTGTATTCAGATTCTAATTGAAAGAACCAAATTCTTTTTTCTGTATTTTCTTCATCTTCAAAATCCTCTTGTAAATATTTATGATTTATTATATAAGGTTTACATCACAACGGTCTTATAATACGTGGATATTTTGATATGCAATCTTATTCCATATGGAGTTCAAAGTCCCGTGGATATTTTGCTGGAGTTTCAAAATTCATCAAGAGCTTGAAAAACCACTTCCAATGTCATTGGTTAGAGAATTCAAAATTAAATGGTGGACAGGGTTCAACCAAGAATTCGGAGATCAAGTAAATGTTATTAGATTCCTAACTACCGGAGATAAACTCAAATGGACTAAACCAACAGCTACTCCAACAACTTTTGTACCCACTACAACAAAGTCTTCACCAACTCCAACCACTACAGCACCAACTCCAACCACTACTCCAATAAAGAAAGAAAAAGATACCGAAATGGTATCCGAAGCCACTTCAAATGACTTTTTGATGAAAAAGATGATGCAAGATCCAAGGCTACTCAAAGAATATCTGGATTATTTACAAAAGACAGATAAGAAAGAAGAAATCGACAAAATTGACGAGTCAGCAGAATCATCCGAATCTACTTTTGATCCATTCGGAGGACCACGCGGACAAGATCCAAACGACTTTTGAGAAAGGAGCCGATCACTTTTGAAAAAGATGTCGGCCACAAATAAAAAGAAGATGAAACTCAAAGGAAGAAGAAATGAAATTCAAATGAGAAAGTCTCGAGCCTCTATAAATAGAAGGAAGATTGCAAACTGAAGGCATCGGCGAATAGAACAGAGAAAAATTTCAGTTTACATCTTATAGTACAAACCTCTTACCTACTCTCACTTACTTCAAACCTACTCTTACCTACTTCAAACAACTGCTGTACTCTAGCTATTGTCAAGCTTATTCAATAAAAGAATCAAGGATTTATTTTGCTCAAAGCTTCCGTTGTCTACTCAATTTCATTGTAAGTCCAAATATTTATGCTTATTACAAGTTTATATTGCCTGGGTAGAAGTGGTATCAGAGCCACACTACGACTGCATATTTAGACTTTGAATTTATTACTTTATTTGAATTACGTTTCTATTTTAATTTGGCTAATTCATGCATTTATGCTTATCTATTTTATTAAACTTTTACTGAAATCGTTGGTAAGACTTGATGCCTTGTAAGACCGTTGGTAAGTCCAGGATAGGATGTTCCAGGCATAGTGCTCGGTTGTTCCAAGCTAAGTAAAAATTTAATTAAATATAAAACATGGCTGCATTTCTTAGACAATTTAAAATAGGATCTAATTCAAAGCAAGCTAATATAGTACAAAGTCATGAATATCATATGCCTATAAATAATTCAGATTGGACTATTCCAGAAGAAAAAATAGAACATATTTATAGAATAGGCCCTTTAGATTTCAAAACCGCTTTATCAGTTAAAACTCATGAAGAAACGATATCTATTCAAGAAGAATATCAATCAATTCCATTATTAAATCATAGTACAATTCAAAAATATTTAAGTAAAGGATATCGATATATTCATATAGGTTTAATACAAATTGCTGTAAAACCTTTATTCCATCTAGGAGTAGATGCTCCAATATATTTAGCATTAAGAGACACAAGACTCAAACGATATAAAACTTCTTTACTCTCTATGATTCAAACAAATGTTTGTAATGGATCCATATATTTTAACTGTGCTCCAAATTTTTCAATTGATCTAACTGACCCACATATTCTGAATTCTGTCATATTAGATATTCATCTACAAGGAAATGAATTTGAAAAACACACAAAGAATTTTGCAATAATAGATAGAGTATATTATAGACCTTTATCATCACATTTAAATCCTAAATTTATAATGACTCCAACTCTTAAAGAAGAGACAACTTTATTACAAGTAGATGCAGATAGACCTACAACTTATACACCAAAAAGATTAAAATGGAATGAAATAACAATACCAAGTGAATTTGAAATAAAAAACCCACAAATAGCAAGAAATATAGAACAAACTACTGCAGAAAATATTATAGAAAAACCTGATGGAAATACTTTAATAAGATTTGCTTCATTAAGAGAAAGACCTAGTACAAGTTACTCATGGTTACCTGCTAGACATTCAAATTATGAATCAACTGAAATAAATTTTCCTATAGAAAATACTTCAACTTTTAAATATAAAACTCCAGTTCCAGAAGTAATAAATCAAAATCAAAATCAAACAGAATATTCTCCCACACATTCACAAATGAGAGGAGAAATAAATGTTATAAGTAAACCTTATAAAATAAATCATAAATATTTACAAGAAGATTTTGAAGATGAAGAAAATACAGAAAAAAGAATTTGGTTTTTCCAATTAGAATCTGAATACAAGAACAAATTAATTATAGAATGGAAAAATGAATTAGATAAACAAAAATTTGATTTTCCTTTCTTTACATGGCTAACATTTTATATGTCAAAATTAGGAATAAATGATATATATAATACATCTCAAATAAATGTTCAAACTTATTTATATAAAAAATGGAAGTTAAAAGACGACCAAATTATAACATCAATACATCCTCCATTACAAGAAGTTAAAATAAATATAGGACAAGGAGAAGTAATAGCCTCACCTTTTAAAAAGGGTAGGGAAGTTGAATCAAGTACAAATAATACAATAAATTTAGAAGATATCAAAAAAGTATACCAACAAAATAATTATACAAATCAAATTCTTCATACAATATCGCAACATATGGAAGTCTTAAATACAAAAATAGATACATTAAAGAAACCAGAATTAAAGTTTCCAAATGATATTTCAGCACCACATTTCCAACCTAGAAGTTTGACAAGAGAAAAAGAACAAGAGTTAATTGAAAATATTAACACTCAAAAAATAAATACTACAGATAATATATTAAATAGAATATCACAATCATTACAGACTTTATCCAAGCCGCAAACCCCTAAAATTAATACTATGGACCAGATTATAGAAGAAAATTCAACTGAGGAATTAGGAAGTTCAAGTGAAGAATTAATAAATTCAGATATAGAAGAAAATATATTAGTACCCCTAGAAACTCAATTTGAAGAAGAAGAAGATAATCAATTAAATAGAATAAGGAGACAAAGGATAAATAATAATAAAAATTGGAAAATGGTAAGTTCAAAAAATTATTATCCAAGACCAAGTCCTCCAGATATTCAATACGAAGAAAGATCAAAATTTCGTACCACTAAAATATGATGGAGATTCAATTTATGAATGAAATATAGATGGCAAAGCTGAATATGAAGTATTAAATAATTTGCAAAAAATGGGAATGGCTAGACTTGCATATAAAATTAAAAATATTCAAGAAAGAAATATTGCAACATTATTAGTTTCAGGATTCACTGGACAATTAAAAAATTGGTGGGATAATGCCCTAACATTACAAGATAAATTATCAATATTAGAACATACCCAAGAGATTGAAGATGATCAAGGAAATATTCAAATACAATCAGATGCTGCAGAATTACTAATTGTCACAATAGTAATGTATTTCATAGGAAATCCAAAAGAAGAATTAAATTCTAATAAAACATTTTTAACAAATTTAAGATGTCCTACATTATCAGATTTTAGATGGTATAAAGATATGTTCTTAACAAATGTATTAAGAAGACCAGATTGTAATGCTTCATTCTGGAAAGAAAGATTCATAACAGGATTACCAAGTTTATTTTCACAAAGAATAATGGATAGTTTACAAAAAGAAATGGGAACAGATGTAATTTCATTTGAAAATATTACTTTTGGACAATTATTTGCATTTGTTAAAAAAGAAGGATTAATGTTATGTTCAGAATTAAGATTACAAATAAAATATGGTTCTAAAACAAAGGAAGTAGGATCATTTTGTGATGCATTTGGAATTAAAAGAATAAAATCACCATCAGCATACAAAAAGAAAGTTAAAAAATATACTAAAAAATTAAAAATAAATTAAAACTTGTAATAAGCATAAAGATTTGGACTTACAATGAAATTGAGTAGACAACGGAAGCTTTGAGCAAACTAAATCCTTGATTCTTTTATTGAATAAGCTTGACAATAGCTAGAGTACAGGAGTTGTTTGAAGTAGGTAAGAGTAGGTTTGAAGTAAGTGAGAGTAGGTAACAGGTTTGTACTGAAGAATGTAAACTGAAATTTTTCTCTGATCTATTCGCCGATGCCTTCATTTTGCAATCTTCCTTCTATTTATAGAGGCTCGAGACCTTCTCATTTGAATTTCATTTCTTTTCCATTTGAGTTTCATCTTCTTTTTTATTTGTGGCCGACATCTTTTTCAAAAGTGATCGGCTCCTTTTTCAAAAGTCGTTTGGATCTTGTCCGCATGGTCCTCCGAATGGATCAAAAGTAGATTCGGATGATTCTGCTGACTCGTCAATTTTGTCGGTTTCTTCTTTCTTATCTGACTTTTGCAAATAGTCTAGATATTCTTTGAGTAGTCTTGGATCTTGCATCATCTTTTTCATCAAAAAGTCATTTGAAGTTGCCTCGGATACCATCTTGGTATCTTTTTCTTTCTTTATTGGAGTAGTGGTTGGAGTTGGGACCGTAGTGGTTGGAGTTGGTGAAGACTTTGTTGTAGTAGGTACAAAAGTTGTTGGAGTGGAGATTGGCTTAATCCATTTGAGTTTATCTCCGGTAGTTAAGAATCTGATAACATTCACTTGATCTCCAAATTATTGATTGAATCCTATCCACCATTTAATTTTGAATTCTCTGACCAATGACATTGGAAGTGGCTTTTCTAATTCTTGATGGATCTTAAAACTCCAGCAAAAAATCCACGGGACTTTGAACTCCATATGGAATAAAACTGGTCTTGTATATTCTTCCCCCTTTGCTCTTTTTAGATACGTTTGAAATCCCATAAGCACATTTGGAGGTAGTATCTCTGGTAGTGGTCCAAACCATTTCCACCAGTGATTGAACCAAATTGGAAATTCTCTGTTGCAATTTTCTTTGAACGTGAAGAACCATGAATGATTGAATGGTCTAAAAAGGAAAGTACGATACCATGCCATTTTGTAATCTTGATATGTGAATCCATCTGGAATAAACCTTACTGAAAAGGATTTTTTAGAATAAAGAGAAGTCCATTCATTTGGAGAACAAACTTTCTTTATTATTTTGAGTGGCTAATTATATTTGGGTTTTTTCTGTCTGGAATTGGGAATATTTCTACAGATTGAGTATCTGTAAGAATTAACTCATAATAATCCAAATTTTTTGAAGGATCATCTGGTTGCCAAAAACACTTTTGAGGAAAGATTCTCTGGGTAATTTGATTGAGTGTAGAATATAAATGTACTTCTTGAAATTTGGTCAAAGTGATATGTTGAGTAAATGGCTTAGTAAAATAGGTATTTTCATTAGATTTTTCTGGGGTCTTTGGAATCTGTTGAAGAGGTCTTTGAGAAGAAGTTGGAGTACAAGCAGCTTGACTATAAGTCAATGCTGGAAAATCTGATAGAAGTTGGAATCTATTTTGAGTAACAGGAGTAAGACTCATCTCATAATCTTGAGGAGTCTTTGGCCTGGAATTTCCTGCTTTTGAATCCATAACCCTGCAATATTAATAAACAATATCTTTAAGTTGGTCAGATAATTGTTTATTTTGCTGTTTGTGATACTGAATAAATTCCTCACTTCTCTCGATTCTTTTCATAACTTTGATTCGAATGGTATTTCTCTGAATCTCTCTTTGAATAAGAAAGGCTCTTTCTTTGGGAGTGATAGTAGCGTAAGGGCTTTTTCGAATTTATATGGTGTCGTATTTAGGAATTTGATGAGCTGGAATACTTTGTCTACCATAGCTGGTTTGGGCAAAATATTGATATCCTCTGGATTGGATATCTTTTTCTTTGTTTTGGAGTTTGGGAGAATCCCTTTGAGCTCTCAAACAATTGGTATATTCTCGTTCTTCTCTTTGAGTCATCATTTCACGATCCATGTCCTTGTAGAAATTCTCTAGTAAGAAAATCTGGTAAAGAATTATTTTCTCCTTTGATAAATTCTATTTCAAAATCAAAAACAGATAAAATAGCTTGCCATCTAGCAAATATTTGCTTTGAAACTATATTTTGAACATCTTTTTGTAAAATCTCTTTTGCAGATTTACAATCTATTCTAATTAAAAATTTCTTATTGTATAAATCATCTTGAAATTTTGATATGCATAAAACTATTGATAAATTTTTTTTTTAATTGTTGAATAATTCTTTTGAGGATCTGACCATGTTCCTGAATGAAATCTAACTAACTCTTCTTTTGACTTTTCATGTTTTTGTTTTAGTATTCCCCCATATCCTAATTCTGATGCATCTGTTTCAACTATCATAAATGCATTAGGATGTGGTAAACATAAACATGGCAAAGATTTAATTTTTTCTTTTAAATATTTTATTTTTTGAGTATGTTCTTCTGTCCATGGTTTTGGATTTTTCTTTAGTCTATTAAATAATATAGAACATTCTTGTCTTAATTTGGGAAAGAAATCTGCTATATAATTTAAACATCCTAAAAATCTTTGTAATTGATTTTTATCTTTTATTTCATCTGGAAATTTAGTAGTAAATTCTAAAGCTCTATTGATTGGTTTTATTGTTCCTTGATATATATCATGTCCTAAAAATCTTATTTTTGTTTGAAATAATTTCATTTTTGGTGCAGAAACTACTAATCCATTTTTCTTAACTATTTTTAAAAATATATTTAAATGTTTAAAATGCTGTTCTAATGATTCAGAAAATATTAACACATCATCAATATAAACTATACTAAATGAACTATAAGGATTGAAAATGTCATTCATTATATTTTGAAATTCTGATGGTGCATTTTTTAATCCAAATGGCATTACATTCCACTCATAATGTTCAAAGGGTGTTGTGAATGCTGTTTTGTATCTATCTTTGGGATTTATTAATATCTGCCAATATCCTGATTTTAAATCAAATTTTGAAAATATCTTTGCTTTAAATAATCTATTAAGCAAATTTTTTTATTAGGAATTGGATATCTAATCCATTGCAATACTTTATTTAATGGTTTATAATTTATTACTAATCTTGGAACTCCTCGTTCTTTTTCTGCTTGATTCATGACATAAAATGCAGCACAACTCCATGGTGATTTAGAATGAGTTATTAATTTTTTATCTATTAATGCTTTTATTTCTTTTTTACAAAATTCTAATAGTTCAAAATTCATTTGTATAGGTCTAGCCTTAGTTGGAATATTTTTCTCATTGAATCCTGTTTCATAGGGTAATTCAACCATATGTTGTTTTCTATCCCAGAAAGCATTAGGAATATCTGCACATACTTCTTGTTGTAATAACTTTTCTAGTTCTAAAATTCTTTTTTGTATCTTTTCATCTTTTAATTGTTCTTCAATTTTTAAATAAGATTTTTCTTCTTTAATATAATTTATTTGTTGTTGTACTTTAGTAATACTATTTATTGTTTTGTAAATAGAGGAGGTTTGTAATATCTGTAATTCTCTTTGTTTTACTGGGGTTAAAAATCTAAATATAACCGTTTTTCCCATTATATTTATTGAAATTCCTTCATGACTTACAAAAAATGGATATATTTGAATTAAAAAGGGTGTTCCTAATATTACATCACAATTTATATTTTTTACAATTATAAAATTATGTCTAATACAATATTCATTATTACATATTGATCCTTTTGTAAATTTATATGTTACTTCTAAATTTTCTCCATTTGCTGCCATTAATTTTTCTTTTATTTTTTCACAATATTTAGTTGGAATTATTCCTTCTTTAATGCAACTTGTATCAGCTCCACTATCTATTAGAGCTACATATGTTTCTTTAAAATCTTCTACTGTGATAGTTACTAGAGCAAACCATTTTTGAAATGTCATTCTTTCTATAATATTTATATATTGAAGTTCATTTGTAGGGTTTTCTGATATATTTATTTCTTCTGTTTTAGAATTAGAAGTTGAAGGTTGATTTTCTAATAATGTTAATTTTGCTTCTATTTCTAAATCTTTTGTTTTTAAATCTATAATCTCTTTCTGTAATTGTTTTACTTGTGTTTTTAGATTATTAATTTCTGATTGAAGATCTTTGGTAGTTTCTTTTTTCATTATATTTATATTTGGATACTTATCTATTAATTTCGAAATACTAAAAGGTTCTATTATTTTTGGCATTTTATCTTCTTGAATGATTAAACTTTTTAATCTTTCTAAATATTCCTTTTTAGCTATTGGATCTTCTATCTTTTCTATCATATCTAATAAAAATTCTTTATCTTCTTTTTTAGTTATAACATTTATATACTTTGGAGTATTAGTACAATTACAATTTTCTTCATTTTCTGAACTAGAAATATCATCATAATAATCGTCTTCAGAACTTTGATCTTTTTCATTTATTAATAAATTTATTAATTTATTTTTAATTTCTTCTTCATTAACACAGATTTCTGAAATTTTTTCCTTTAATCTACATTTATTTGCTTTATGACCTATTTTTCCACATTTATAACAAACAATTTTTCTTTTGATAAACTTTCTCTTTCTATCTGGTCTTTCTGGTTTATCTTCTTTAGGTCTTTTGTATTTTAATTTTTTAGTATATTTTTTAACTTTCTTTGTGTATGCTGATGGTGATTTAATTCTTTTAATTCCAAATGCATCACAAAATGATCCTACTTCCTTTGTTTTAGAACCATATTTTATTTGTAATATTAATTCAGAACATAACATTAATCCTTCTTTTTTAACAAATGCAAATAATTGTCCAAAAGTAATATTTTTTAGGGGTTTGCGGCTTGGATTTTGGAGTGCAATTACAGGAGTTGTTTAATTCCATATGGAGTTATCCCAGTTTTATTTCATATGGAGTTCAAAGTCCCGTGGATTTTTTGCTGGAGTTTTAAGATCCATCAAGAATTAGAAAAGCCACTTCCAATGTCATTGGTCAGAGAATTCAAAATTAAATGGTGGATAGGATTCAATCAAGAATTTGGAGATCAAGTGAATGTTATCAGATTCTTAACTACCGGAGATAAACTCAAATGGATTAAGCCAACCTCCACTCCAACAACTTTTGTACCTACTACAACAAAGTCTTCACCAACTCCAACCACTACGGTCCCAACTCCAACCACTACTCCAATAAAGAAAGAAAAAGATACCGAGATGGTATCCGAGGCAACTTCAAATGACTTTTTGATGAAAAAGATGATGCAAGATCCAAGACTACTCAAAGAATATCTAGACTATTTGCAAAAGTCAGATAAGAAAGAAGAAACCGACAAAATTGACGAGTCAGCAGAATCATCCGAATCTACTTTTGATCCATTCGCAGGACCATGCGGACAAGATCCAAACGACTTTTGAAAAAGGAGCCGATCACTTTTGAAAAAGATGTCGGCCACAAATAAAAAAGAAGATGAAACTCAAATGGAGAAGAAATGAAATTCAAATGAGAAGGTCTCGAGCCTCTATAAATAGAAGGAAGATTGCAAAATGAAGGCATCGGCGAATAGATCAGAGAAAAATTTCAGTTTACATTCTTCAGTACAAACCTGTTACCTACTCTCACTTACTTCAAACCTACTCTTACCTACTTCAAACAACTCCTGTACTCTAGCTATTGTCAAGCTTATTCAATAAAAGAATCAAGGATTTAGTTTGCTCAAAGCTTCCGTTGTCTACTCAATTTCATTGTAAGTCCAAATCTTTATGCTTATTACAAGTTTATATTGCCTGGGTAGAAGTGGTATCAGAGCCACACTACGACTGCATATTTAGACTTTGAAATTATTACTTTATTTGAATTACGTTTCTATTTCAATTTGGCTAATTCATGCATTTATGTTTATCTATTTTATTAAACTTTTACTGAAATCGTTGGTAAGACTTGATGTCTTGTAAGACCGTTGGTAAGTCCAGGTTAGGATGTTCCAGGCCTAGTGCTCGGTTGTTCCAGGTTAAGTAAAAATTTAATTAAATATAAAACATGGCTGCATTTCTTAGACAATTTAAAATAGGATCTAATTCAAAGCAAGCTAATATAGTACAAAGTCATGAATATTATATGCCTATAAATAATTCTGATTGGACAATTCCAGAGGAAAAAATAGAACATATTTATAGAATAGGCCCTTTAGATTTCAAAACTGCTTTATCAGTTAAAACTCATGAAGAAACGATATCTATTCAAGAAGAATATCAATCAATTCCATTATTAAATCATAGTACAATTCAAAAATATTTAAGTAAAGGATATCGATATATTCATATAGGTTTAATACAAATTGCTGTAAAACCTTTATTCCATCTAGGAGTAGATGCTCCAATATATTTAGCATTAAGAGACACAAGACTCAAACGATATAAAACTTCTTTACTCTCTATGATTCAAACAAATGTTTGTAATGGACCCATATATTTTAACTGTGCTCCAAATTTTTCAATTGATCTAACTGACCCACATATTCTGAATTCTGTCATACTAGATATTCATCTACAAGGAAATGAATTTGAAAAACACACAAAGAATTTTGCAATAATATACAGAATATATTATAGACCTTTATCATCACATTTAAATCCTAGATTTATAATGACTCCAACTCTTAAAGAAGAAACTACTTTATTACAAGTAAATGCAGATAAACCTACAACTTATACACCAAAAAGATTAAAATGGAATGAAATAACAATACCAAGTGAATTTGAAATTAAAAACCCACAAATAGCAAGAAATATAGAACAAACTACTGCAGAAGATATAATAGAAAAACCTGATGGAAATACTTTAATAAGATTTGCTTCATTAAGAGAAAGACCTAGTACAAGTTACTCATGGTTACCTGCTAGACATTCAAATTATGAAAATCAACTGAAATAAATTTTCCTATAGAAAATACTTACTTCAACTTTTAAATATAAAACTCCAGTTCCAGAAGTAATAAATCAAAATCAAAATCAAACAGAATATTCTCCCACACATTCACAAATGAGAGGAGAAATAAATGTTATAAGTAAACCTTATAAAATAAATCATAAATATTTACACAAGAAGATTTTGAAGATAAGAAAATACAGAAAAAAGAATTTGGTTCTTTCAATTAGAATCTGAATACAAGACAAATTATTATAGAATGGAAAAATGAATTAGATAAACAAAAATTTGATTTTTCCTTTCTTTACATGGCTAACATTTTATATGTCAAAATTAGGAATAAATGATATATATAATACATCTCAAATAAATGTTCAAACTAATTTATATAAAAAATGGAAGTTAAAAGACGACCAAATTATAACATCAATACATCCTCCATTACAAGAAGTAAAAATAAATATAGGACAAGGAGAAGTAATAGCCTCACCTTTTAAAAAGGGTAGGGAAGCTGAATCAAGTATAAATAATACAATAAATTTAGAAGATATTTAAAAAGTATACCAACAAAATAATTATACAAATCAAAAAATATATGTGATGATAATTCAGCTCTGGAAAGTAAGGTAATAATATATTTTCTTCAAATCTGAATTTTCTTCTAAAAAGTATACAATAAATTTTGGAAAGAAAGATTTATAACAGGATTACCAAGTTTATTTTCACAAAGAATAATGGATAGTTTGCAAAAAGAAATGGGAACAGATGTAATATTAGGAACACCCTTTTTAATTCAAATATATCCATTTTTGGTAAGTCATGAAGGAATTTCAATAAATATAATGGGAAAAACGATTATATTTAGATTTCTAACCCCAGTAAAACAAAGAGAATTACAAATATTACAAACCTCCTCTATTTATGAAACAATAAATAGTATTACTAAAGTACAACAACAAATAAATTATATTAAGGAAGAAAAATCTTATTTAAAAATTGAAGAACAATTAAAAGAAGAAAAGATACAAAAAAGAATTTTAGAACTAGAAAAATTATTACAACAAGAAGTATGTGCTGACATTCCTAATGCTTTTTGGGATAGAAAACAACATATGGTTGAGTTACCCTATGAAACAGGATTCAATGAGAAAAATATTCCAACAAAGGCTAGACCTATACAAATGAATTTTGAATTATTAGAATTCTGTAAAAAAGAAATAAAAGCATTAATGGATAAAAAATTAATAACCCATTCTAAATCACCATGGAGTTGTGCTGCATTTTATGTCATGAATCAAGCAGAAAAAGAACGAGGAGTTCCAAGATTAGTGATAAATTACAAACCATTAAATAAAGTTTTGCAATGGATTAGATATCCAATTCCTAATAAAAAAGATTTGCTTAACAGATTATTTAAAGCAAAAATATTTTCAAAATTTGATTTAAAATCAGGATATTGGCAAATTTTAATAAATCCAAAAGATAGATACAAAACAGCATTCACAACACCCTTTGGACATTATGAATGGAATGTAATGCCATTTGGATTAAAAAATGCACCATCAGAATTTCAAAATATAATGAATGACATCTTTAATCCTTACAGTTCATTTAGCATAGTTTATATTGATGATGTATTAATATTTTCTGAATCATTAGAACAGCATTTTAAACATTTAAATATATTTTTAAAAATAGTAAAGAAAAATGGATTAGTAGTTTCTGCACCAAAAATGAAATTAGTTCAAACAAAAATAAGATTTTTAGGACACGATATATATCAAGCAACAATAAAACCAATCAATAGAGCTTTAGAATTCACTACTAAATTTCCAGATGAAATAAAAGATAAAAATCAATTACAAAGATTTTTAGGATGCTTAAATTATATAGCAGATTTCTTTCCCAAATTAAGACAAGAATGCTCTATATTATTTAATAGATTAAAAAAGAATCCAAAACCATGGACAGATGAACATACTCAAAAAATAAAATATCTAAAAGAAAAAATTAAATCATTACCATGTTTATGTTTACCTCATCCTAAAGCATTCATGATAGTTGAAACAGATTCATCAGAATTAGGATATGGAGGAATACTAAAACAAAAATTAGAAGAGTCAAAAGAAGAGTTAGTTAGATTTCATTCAGGAACCTGGTCTGATCCTCAAAAGAATTATTCAACTATTAAAAAAGAAATTTTATCAATAGTTTTATGTATATCAAAATTTCAAGATGATTTATATAACAAGAAATTTTTAATAAGAATAGACTGTAAATCTGCAAAAGAGATTTTACAAAAAGATGTTCAAAATATAGTTTCAAAACAAATATTTGCTAGATGGCAAGCTATTTTATCCGTTTTTGATTTTGATATAGAATTCATTAAAGGAGAAAATAATTCATTACCAGATTTTCTTACTAAAGAATTCTTACAAGGACATGGATCGTGAATTGATGGCTCAAAGAACAGAACGAAAATATACCAATTATTTGAGAGCTCAAAGGGATTCTCCCAAACTCCAAAATAAAGAAAAAGATATCCAATCAAGAGGGTATCAATATTTTGCCCAAACCAGCTATGGCAGACAGAGTATTCCAGCTCATCAAATTCCTAAATATGATACCGTATACATTCGAAAAAGCCCTTACTCTACTATCATTCCCAAAGAAAGAGCCTTTCTTATTCAAAGAGAGATTCAGAAAAATACCATTCGAATCAAAGTTATGAAAAGAATCGAGAGAAGTGAGGAATTTATTCAGTATCATAAACAGCAAAATAAACAATTATCTGACCAGCTTAAAGATATTGTTTATTAATATTGCAGGATTATGGATTCAAAAGCAGGAAATTCCAGGCCAAAGACTCCTCAAAATTATGAAATGAGTCTTACTCCTGTTACTCAAAATAGATTCCAACTCCTATCAGATTTTCCAGCATTGACTTACAGTCAAGCTGCTTGTACTCCAACTTCTTCTCAAAGACCTCTTCAACAGATTCCAAAGACCCCAGAAAAATTTAATGAAAATACCTATTTTACTAAGCCATTTACTCAACATATCACTTTGACCAAATTTCAAGAAGTACCTTTATATTCTACACTCAATCAAATTACCCAGAGAATCTTTCCTCAAAAGTGTTTTTGGCAACCAGATGATCCTTCAAAAAATTTGGATTATTATGAGTTAATTCTTACAGATACTCAATCTGTAGAAATATTTCCAATTCCAGACAGAAAAAACCCAAATATAATTAGCCACTCAAAATGCATAATAAAGAAAGTTTGTTCTCCAAATGAATGGACTTCTCTTTATTCTAAAAAATCCTTTTCAGTAAGGTTTATTCCAGATGGATTCACATATCAAGATTACAAAATGGCATGGTATCGTGCTTTCCTTTTTAGACCATTCAATCATTCATGGTTCTTCACGTTCAAAGAAAATTGCAACAGAGAATTTTCAATTTGGTTCAATCACTGGTGGAAATGGTTTGGACCACTATCAGAGATACTACCTTCAAATGTGCTTATGGGATTTCAAACGTATCTAAAAAGAGCAAAGGGGGAAGAATATACAAGACCAATCTTATTCCATATGGAGTTCAAAGTCCCGTGGATATTTTACTGGAGTTTCAAAATTCATCAAGAGCTTGAATAAAGTCTGTAATGATTGTGATATTCTATTTAATATATTTTTTACAATTATAAAATTATGTCTAATACAATATTCATTATTACATATTGATCCTTTTGTAAATTTATATGTTACTTCTAAATTTTCTCCATTTGCTGCCATTAATTTTTCTTTTGTTTTTTCACAATATTTAGTTGGAATTATTCTTTCTTTAATGCAACTTGTATCAGCTCCACTATCTATTAGAGTTACATATGTTTCTTTAAAATCTTCTACTGTGATAGTTACTAGAGCAAACCATTTTTGAAATGTCATTCTTTCTATAATATTTATATATTGAAGTTCATTTGTAGGGTTTTCTGATATATTTATTTCTTCTGTTTTAGAATTAGAAGTTGAAGGTTGATTTTCTAATAATGTTAATTTTGCTTCTATTTCTAAATCTTTTGTTTTTAAATCTATAATCTCTTTCTGTAATTGTTTTACTTGTGTTTTTAGATTATTAATTTCTGATTGAAGATCTTTGGTAGTTTCTTTTTTCATTATATTTATATTTGGATACTTATCTATTAATTTCGAAATACTAAAAGGTTCTATTATTTTTGGCATTTTATCTTCTTGAATGATTAAACTTTTTAATCTTTCTAAATATTCCTTTTTAGCTATTGGATCTTCTATCTTTTCTATCATATCTAATAAAAATTCTTTATCTTCTTTTTTAGTTATAACATTTATATACTTTGGAGTATTAGTACAATTACAATTTTCTTCATTTTCTGAACTAGAAATATCATCATAATAATCGTCTTCAGAACTTTGATCTTTTTCATTTATTAATAAATTTATTAATTTATTTTTAATTTCTTCTTCATTAACACAGATTTCTGAAATTTTTTCCTTTAATCTACATTTATTTGCTTTATGACCTATTTTTCCACATTTATAACAAACAATTTTTCTTTTGATAAACTTTCTCTTTCTATCTGGTCTTTCTGGTTTATCTTCTTTAGGTCTTTTGTATTTTAATTTTTTAGTATATTTTTTAACTTTCTTTGTGTATGCTGATGGTGATTTAATTCTTTTAATTCCAA
>NC_040043.1:38526249-38603532 GCF_003713205.1 Coffea eugenioides
TCAAGTTGGAGCAAGTTAGGGTTTTCACGTTTTTTCGTAGTGTAATTATCCGGTATGGAGTAAGGATCAAATTTGGTGTTTAAGAGTGACTTTTAGGTGAGAAATAATATGTGATTAGAAGCAATGATAAAAAGTTAGTGAATAGGAAGTAAAAACCCTAGTACGTGTGATTTAAGGAAAAACGGTGCGAACCGACGGGTATCGATCACTACCGATTGAACCCACCCCTTGATCACCACTTTCTTACCATACAAGATCATTATTATTTGAGCAAAATATCTCCTTATTTCCAGATGGCTTTGACCGAAATTTAGGACTAAAAATGCAAGGAAAGAAAAAGAAATTTTGGTTGGCTTTGGTGGTGACAAGTGTCACTCACCTATAGCCACTTGACCAAGCCAAAAGTCCAACCTTCTTATCTTCCATTTTGCGCCATTCCCCTTCATTTTTCTGCTGGTTGGCCGAGACAAGAGAGGAGAAAGAGAGAGCAAGAAACAACCTTCCTTCATCTTGAGTTTGAGCCATCCAAGTGAGGAAACAAAATTCTAAACCGATTAATTTGTGAGTTGTGACCTTGGGAAGCTAGGGGAAACAAAAATTTCAAGAGGAGGTGAAGTATTACTCTTGCAAGCTTCTTTTGTTGAGGTATAAGGTCTAACCATGGCTTTGGTCCTTTTATTTTTGCTTAAGTTGTTATATAACTCATATTTTGGTTAGATTAGTAGTTATCCAAGTTGTTGGGATGAATTTGAGGTGATGAATGTAAGTTAGGGTTTGATGATTTTCTGCCTAAACTTGTTGTATGGATAATATATGTTGTATCTAAGCTTATATAAGAGGTTGTGGTGATGATTGGAGCAAGAAATGAAGAAATTTTCCATTGAAAACGAAAAATTCCAGATTTCTGGAAAAATGTAGCCCTGTTCTGTCCGGTTCCAGTTCGTGATGTTAGAGGCTGAATTAGTCTTAGAATAAAACATGAAAGTTGTATAGAATGATGTTTTATAGTTTCCTACAAAATTTCAGCCCAATCGGAACAACGTAACCTATGAAACGACCAAAATACCCTCGCTGCCCTAGGATGTAGCCAGTGATCCGTTTTAGACAGTTCATCTAGTTGACCGTGTCTATTCACTATGATCCGTGCTGATTTAGCCATTTTCCAAAACATGAAAGTTTTAGTACTCTGTCTTAGCTTTTCAACGCCTCAAAGAACACCTTAAAAGGACTTTGGTAGCCTGAGATATGGCCATTTAAATGTAGTATGGTTAACTAGCCAGTTAGTTGGAAGTTGGTTCTGTGAATTGGGAATTTGACTGGGTTACACTGGAAATTTGACTAAGTGATCTTCATGAAAGTTGTAGGCCTTCGTCTTAGCTTCGAAATGGTATAAGTTTCACCCAATCCAATAAGCGTAGCTTAGGTTGTGTCCGTTACGCAAAACTCTATCAAATCTGTCTTTTACTAAAGCTCATTTCCGCACTTGTTATTAGTTTGATTTTTGTCCTTGTATTGTCTTGAGCCTATGGAATGGCTATTGAAATTAGATTGTTGTGTGTGTACCTTTGGGTTTGAATGAGGAAAATAATGAAGCCATAAATGGCTGGAAATAGGAAAATACAAAGGGCATGCTGCCCAAATTTACGCTCGAGGACTAGAGAAATATACTTGCGACTTGAGTAAGGGTTAAGAGTGACTACTACTTGAATCATCTAGGATATTTGCGTCTTCTTTTACCGAGGTATATAAGTAAGGATTTGGCCGAACTTGTACCCTTGAGAAATACAACTATGACTACTAGGAATACGTTTTCCTTGTACTTTCGACTCAAATGGCATTTCCAAGTATAAATGTTATAAAGTTATATAGTTTGAAAAGCGAGCGAGTGTTTCACGAATATTCTCCAAGTGAATTTCCATGTCTTGATTCTTAATGAACGAAACGTCTACGTTTCGAACCTTAGTTGATTTTTAAAGTCCTGAAACAACGTTTTATCGCAGATTTGGACTCCGAACTCGGAGTATAACCCAGACGTGATTACTAGGGGCACTTCATTTTGGTGAGTGCTTCCAAATACCTGATTGAACTGGACACTTGTTTCCAATACTTGATCAATATGATTAAATGATATATGATTGGCTTGATCGGGCAAGAGTGTACTTTATCGCACTTGCCCTTATTTGATATATACTTGTTTATTGTTGAAATTGAATTGATATACTTGTTCATGTTGTGCGCACTTCCTGGAATTCCAGAAACCCTGTGGCAAGTTACTCGAGTCGAGCCGGCAAGGGCTTGGTCGATTGGGTAACGAACCCTGGGTCTCTTGATTGTCGAGTGGAGTGATATCTCCTCGACTAATCGGTATACTCGAGTATTACCACCCGTGTTTATTGAGGATTTTGGGCCCAGTAGGGGGTGTGAATGGTGGACGGAGAGTAGTGTAAGTAGTGCTCTACTGGATTGGTTCCTTTACTTAAAAGTTGACGGAGTGTCAACTATTACGTGATCAAGCTCCTGATGATGAAATGGGAAGTTGGCTCCTGAGAGCCATCCGTATCCTTATGCTTTGGAATGATTATTGCTTATTGGATTATTATTTATTTTGAAAAACTTTTACACTCGCTCATTTTGAGATTGCTACTTGACGTGTTATTGCTCACTTTTAGGAACTCTTCATGCTCGTTACTTTGCTATATCGAAAACTTGTACTTATAAATAATGGTCAATTTGCTATTTGGAACCTCACTGGGCTTTTAGCTCATTCCACTCCATTTTTTTTCCTTTCAGGTGTACGAGCGAGGCGTGAGATATGTAAAGACTAGCGTAGACTAGTTGTTTTTGACTTTTGACTTGTACTCGCGCTATTACTCGAATAGAATATTTTGTATCTGGATTGTATACACTTTGAACCAGTTTGGGTATATTGAGGTTTTGTATCTTGATTGTGCATCAATGTAAATTATAAGCTTGAATTGCGATGTTATTTATGGTCTATGGATGTATGCATGTGATACGAGTGAGTGAGTCTTGGCGAGAGCTGGGCAGGCGGTCCGCCGAACCCTTTGGTACGCCTTAGGGGGAGGTGGGGTCGTCACAAATTTCGTGGGAATTGTCTATATGAATATGCTCCAATCGAGTGAAAAATTGAAAAAAAGCTTTCAGCTTTGTGTGATTTGTATCTAAGTTTTGTGTGAAAAGTATTGTTGTTCATGCTCTGTCTCCTTTAGGACTGGTAGCAAGTATAGCTTTGTTTCCAGATTGGGATACTTCTATGTTTTGATTTTTTTTTGGGATGTTTGAATCTAAAGTTTTATGCTAAAGGTTGAAAAACAACACTTGTCTGATGCCATGGCTTGGATTCAAACAGTGTTTTGCTGTAGTTTAAGAGTAAAATTTTTGCTACAATGAGTTTGAAAGTGTTCGGCTGGTTGTATGGATGTTTGTAGATTGATTTTTCTAGAATAGCTAAAATTCTGATTTGGTTGGGTTTCTTCCATTAGGTCTGTTTGTTGTCTAAGTCTTTGTTGTGCCGTATTCTCACTTGCCTTAGTTAGATTGTTAGAAACAGAGGATCTTATTTGAGGGGACGTTAATGACGATGGGTTGAAGTTTGACAGGTTGGTTTGGTTGTTAATTTAGTAGAGTTGGTTTGAGCTCTTTGCGTGCAAATATCTCTAGCTGAACTAAAAAGAAGTAAAACGCTGCTGCATTCTCTTTGCTGTTTTCCTTTCCGCGACTGCTCACCAAGTCTTGACACCTAACTTGCTTGTTGATCTTATGTTGGAAAGAAGAAATTGGATAAGTGGTGTTTGAGTTTGCATGTTTGGAGTCTAAACCACTTGAATCAAGATCACATACCTGTTGGAAAATGAATTTCAGGTTGCCAAACCATTTTTACATGAATGTTTTTCCAGAATTTTGCATCAGTTCCTTCTATGTTTCTTGCTTGTTTGGATGTTGAAATTATGTGTCTTGTTGCTTAGTTTCAAATTATGATTTTGGTTGAAAAATTTTCGAGCAAAGCTGTGTGTTTGGGTTTGAAATCTGAGTTTGAAAATGAATCTACAAACAGGCTTCACTCTCGGTTGCAGAAGCTAGTTTCGTAGTTGTTACTTGCTTGAAATGCTTCCATGAATTGCATTTTTAAGAAGTGTTGGCCATGCTTAGTTGGGATTAGCTCAAAAGTGTTGTGTGAAATTTCTTGCCGAAAGTTTGTTTGATTGCAGAAAGCTTTCATTAGTAATGGTTTTTTTTGTTGCAGAGAGTGTTTTCGGTGGTTGCATGAAGTTTACATGGAAAAATGTTTCAAAAATCGCACTTTGACCCCTTGATTTGTGTTTAATGTCACTATGGCCCAAATAATTGAAAAATTAATTGAATTGATCCCTCAAACTTCTTTAATTCTTTCAATTGGGTCCTTGTTTGTGTCAATTTGATGAATATGGGTTGTTTGGTTTATTTGAATGCTTTGAATGATTCAATTTTATGTTTGTTTCCATTTTATGTGATTATTTGTTAACTAAAGTGATGCCTTGACCCTTTCTTTGTTTTTGGAGGGTAAATAAGTAATTTCGTTCCTTTATGGTACCAACTCAAGGCAGGTACACTCTATCCCTTATTTTGATTTTATTAACCCTATGTGCTCCTATGTGAACTTATGTGTGAAATTGCATGCTTTTTGAATATTCTCATTTTATTTATTCATTTAGTTACTTTATTTGTTTTAATTTTGTATATTTATTTTAATTTAATTTGTATTTATTTGGGAAGGCAATTAAATGCCACAATTGTAATAGTTAGGCATTAAGGTCAGAACTTTTATCAATAAAATTGTCTTATTTTCGTTCCTTCTTCTAAGAAGAGTGTTCGAGCCTTTTACTTGCTTTGGCAAGGGTTTTGACCAATCTTGTGTCTCGTCCTAGATTGTTCTACCGACCTATCCCGTGGAGTAGTCACCTTCATTGGAGTCGTCGTACTACCGTCTTGAATCCAATCGTGTCGTCCGTTTGGTTCTAGATCCCGTAATTCCAAGCGTTGGACATTCTCGCTAGATCCTTGGGCAAACGTGCTACGTGTCTCGAAACAAGTTGATCGAGGAACGTATCACAACGGATAAAAAGTAGCTGAAGAGTCAACTAGCCGTTGGAGTATCGGACGTCCGGTACTCCTATTTTTTGCGTCCGACAGCAGGCAGTGAGTTTGAGAAAATTTTCTTCAATTCTATTGGACGTCCGGTGCAAGCTCTTTGTGCGTCCGACAGCAAACAAACAGATTTGAGAAATCATCTTGTTTCTATCGAATATCCGATGGAGACATATTCAGCGTCCGATGGTTTAGTCGACTTCGAAGGATCCTATCGGACGTCCGAAGCATGCGTCCGAAGTTGTGCAATGATTATCGGACGTCCGGTACTGTCATCACAAGCGTCCGACAGCTTTCAGTAACCTTTGTCTTCTTTCAATTGCACTTGTTCATGGAATCAAATAACTTCATAACTGAAAGTATATCTTGAAGAAATATTAGTATTATCCATTGTTTTGTAAACATCAAAAGTTAGGGACCAAGGTCAACAGAATAGGTAATTATAAATTTTTCTTTTAGAATGACAATTTATATGCCCAATATGTGGTGCCCCCACTTCTCCCAAGGGCGAACCCAAGGGTATCCACGGAACGCCTGCCCAGCTCTCGCCAGGACTCGATGCAAGTCAAATTTAAACTTGAAGGTACAAAACCAGTTGAATTAAGGAAAAATATCTCCCTTAAATAAACTTTCAAGTCTTACATCACAAGTTCTCAAAATTACATCAATCTTCAAACTTAAATACAACCCAAAAGAATATGTACTACAGTCATCTGCCATAATACAACTTAAAATCTCCAAGAGAAAACAACTTAGTATGATTCGTGAGCACTCTCGATCTTGAACCCTGTTAAGGAAAACAAAGGAGTGGAATGAGCTAAACAGCCCAGTGAGGTTCCAAAACACACAGCAGTTCTAATAAATCAAGTAAATTAAGCATAGCGCACATACAGTTCAAGGTTTCACATTGGCACACTAAAATGAGACATTTATCATTTTACTGAAATAAACACACATTAAAAGGATACGGTGTTCACGTGGAACCATTTCGGTCAGCTTCACCTTATAACTCCAATAATTTCTTCGGTTTGTCTGGCCATCGCCTTATTCCTCCAGTGGTAATACTCGAGTATACCGAAACAGTGGCCCTGGGTTCCAACCTACCCGACCGAGCCCAGTCATGGCTCGAGCAGGTTAGCAACCAAGGGCAAGGCCCAGTTTAGTTAAGAGCTTACAACATGCACAAATAATCAAATAAACCAGTAAACAGTGGAAATTCACGATTTAACGGTAGAAATTTGTTATTTTAGTAGGTCGAGTGTGATAAAGTACGCATTCGCCTTAAAACGGTGGAAAATTACATAGGAGCAATTATAGGGAACACTTAACATTTAAACACACAAGAGACATGTAGCAAAACTATTTAAGTCACACACATGCAGGGAACACTCACCAATTCAAAATAAGTGAGTAAATAAGTCCTTTAGTGTTATGCTCTGAGGTTTCCTTCAATCCTCTTGAGTGCTTGAAGAAATAGTGATCGATTGTCACTCACATATACTCACAATCACTTAACATACAAGGAAGGAAATGTATTTGCTTAAACTTAGAACAATGTCTTAACAGAGCTTCACTCTATTGAAATTCAAGATTTAAAAGTGAGGATTTAAAGTCACAAGGGAAAATTCGTATCCTCCATGAAAATGAGTTTAAAACGGATGATCGATATCGAAAGACAATGAAAAGTTCTCAAAAACTCATTTCCCAAGAAATCAGAAAATTTCCGCTTTACACAACAAAACTTGGAAAATTAGATCTTGAGTTTGGTATGTCCAAAAGTGGAAAACTTTATACCATTGGAAACTAGATTGAAAGTACTAAAACTTCCCAGAAGACACTTTCCCAAGATTTCAAACAGAAAGCATTTATTTTTCAGGTCAAAGTTGTTGATTCATGAAGACAAGACAGAACCAGTCTTGGTTTTCAGCGATGTTTGGAAATTCGGCAAAATTCACAGAAAGTGAATCAGCCTTTGAAATTTGTAACACAATAAGAGTTCCATACAAAGTTTCAAACACAACTAGTGGAACTAAATTCAGAGTTTTGAGCAACAAGATATAACAGTTTGAAGTCGGTTGATTTTTGTAATCCGATTAGTGAATTTCCAAATTTGAAGAGCAATCTTTGGGGGATTATTTGAGTATCGAAATGGTATTGAAATCACACCAAATTTGGTACACTTAAACTTCCATATAAGTACTACTTCTCTATAAAAATTCAGGTAAAAACACACACGAAAAGGTAGTTAACGAAACAACCAAAGTTTGGAAAAATTTCAAAGCTAATCTGCCAACCGTAGTTCTCTTCCTTTCTCAAACATTTTGTCCAACACAATCAGCCCCAATTCGTTCCAATTTTGAAACCAAAGTTCCAGAAATATTTTATAAGAAATTGATGGTTAAATGACACTAAAATTTTTGAAATATAACATCCCAAAACAGATTTAACCATTCGGTCAACAAGGAAGGGAAAAGTTTCCAATTTCCAACTTTGTCGCATTTTTTAAACCAAACCATATCTAAGTCTATACATCTCCAAATTGAGAATGATTTATGGTGTTAGAAACTAGGTTCAAAATGCTACAATTCACTAGAAGACATCATTTTAAAAATTGTGAGGACTTGCAAATTCCTTATATTTTTCTTAAAAATTCCCTTTTATTTGGAAATTATTACTCTATAATGGCCCTACTACCCAATCACCCCACAATAAGTGCAAATGAACATAGAATTAAGGGTTTTTCCTTTTCGTTTTCAAGTTAGCGCGAATTAGGGTTTTTACGCCTATCCGTAGTATGACTATCCGGTACGGAGTGTGTATCAAATTTGGTGATTAAGAGTGAGTTTAGATGATATTAAGTGTGTGATTAGAAGTGATAATAATAAGTTAGTGAATTATAAGATAAAACCCTAGTATACGCGATTTAAGGAAAATCGGCTCGAACTGACGGGTACCGTTCACTACCGATTGAACACACCATTTGACCAACATTTTATCAAGTTAATCTCATTGTTATTAGAACCTAAATATCAGCTCTAAAGATGATCAAGGTGGCCAAAATTTTTTACCATTTAAAAGGAAAAGAAAAAAAATTGAGATGGAAATTGGTGGTGACAAGTGGCACTAATCCATGCACTTTTGACCCAAACTAAGACCAAACCTTATAACCTTTCTTGGACTTCATTCTTCTCCATTTTTCTAGTCTCCTAGCCGTGAGCCTTGAGATAAAAACAAGAGAAAGAAAGCTCTAAATCCATCTTGGATTTAACTTGATTGAGTGAGAAAACAAGAAAATCAAACCGATTAACTACTAATTTGAGGGCTTAGGAAGCTTGGGGAGCTAAACTTTGCAAGGAGAGGTGAAGGATATCCCTTGTAAGCCTATTATTGAGGTATATTGGCTGTCCCTCATCTTTAGTTCCTTTATTCTTGCTTAAGTTGCTATACAACTCATATTTTTGGTTGATTGATAGCTATACAAGTAGTTGTGATGATTTTTGGAGAATTGGTAAGTTAGGGTTTTGTATTGTTCAGCCATATTTCTTCTTGTTTAGATGGAATATGCTGTGAATAAGTGTAGACAAGGAGGTGAAGTAGTGTTTCAAGCTAGAATTGTGAAGATTAGCACTTGTATTCATGAATTCCAGTTTTCGGTTTTGTAATTCCCCTGTTCTGCCCAGTTCTGTTTGACCATGATGGGGGCCGAATTAGACTTAGCACAAAACATGAAAGTTGTATGGAATGATATTTTATAGCTGACTGTAAATTTCAGCTCAATCCAAGCACTGTAGCACATGAAAAGATAAAAATACCCCTGACTGCCATAGGTAGAGCTCTGTGGCCAGTTTTGACATTCACCAATCTGACCGCGTCTGTTCACCCTGATCCGTACTGAATTAGCATTTGGCCAAGACACAGAAGTTGTAGTGCTATGTCTTAGCTTTCCAACAGCCCTGAAAATGCCTTAATCGGACTTCGGTAACCTGAGTTATTGTCGTTTACGCATAGTGCGGTTAACTAGCCTGATTGTGAGATTTTGGTTCTGTAATTTGAAATTTTGACCTAGATACACTACGAACTGGACTGAGTGGTCTTCATCAAAGTTGTAGCCCTTTATCTTAGCTTCAAAATGGTATAAATTTCACACCAATTTGATAAGCGTAGCTTTGGTTGTGTCCGATACGCTAAGCAACGTCAAATCTGTCTTTTGTTTTATGACTTAAACTTCATTTCCGGACATGTTCCTAGCTTGATTTTGTACTTGTACGACATTGAGCTTATTGAACGGCTATTGAATGAGATTATTTTGTGTGGGACTTTGGGACTGATTGAAGAAAAGAATGAATGTCACAGCCCCACCTTCCCCTAAGGCGAACCAAAGGGTTCGGCGGACCACCTGCCCAACTCTCGTCGGGACTACGGATCTGGAACGAACGGAAACCCTACCAAACGCTCAGAAGAACTTCGAGAAGATAACATTCAGAACCCAATTGAGCCGAACTATAAGATACAATCACTCTTTGGCACAACGTTTCGACGAAAACAAAACGAAATGGGAGTGCCGCTGCCACATCATAGTCCAACCCAATACAAGTAAACTTTGTTTAGCATGAAAGAGTGTACATTCCCAAGTACATATGTCACATAAACATGAGGAAACACTTTAAAATATACATATTATTAAGTTTACAAATCAAAAGGAAGCATCGTATTAAGATACATTGAGGGTTTCCAAATTGTCGAGGAGCTATACCAAAAACAAAAGAGTTCCTGTGACAGTCCCACCTTCCCCTAAGGCGAACCAAAGAGGTTAGCGGACTGCCTGCCCAACTTTCGCCAGGACTAACAGTGCAGTTAAACACGATCTAAAACATTCAGGGAAAATAAAAGCGCGCTCAAACAAGTCAAAATCACGAAATAAAAGAAACAAAAATCGGAACCGACATGAACAGTGCCGGACACGTCAGAATAGCATACAAAAGTTATCCAACAAGTTTATACAAGTCCGGTTTGCAAATTACAACTCAAACGCAAAGGTTGGATCAAATTGCACTTAAGGTTTTGCCCAATAAGGAGCTATTCAAAATGTATTTACTCAAGCTCAACTCGGCAACCAAAGGTCCTAGTCTCATAAAAGTTTCAAACCCCTGTAAGGAAAACAAAAGTAATAGGGTGAGCTTACGCCCAGTGAGATACTTTCACTCAAGCAAGGAAGTTCAATTATGCATGGAGTCGATCAATCCCAAATCATTCAATAAGGAAGCTAAATAAAGTCACATATCAATAACAATGGTAAAAGGATACGGGCGGCTCTCAAGAGCCCTTATCCCTCGCTTGCCGTACTTGATCTCGCCTCGTTGACCCTCCGTCAACGCTTAAGGAGTAACCAATACCGTAGACTCCACTTTACTTCCATTCCTTCCACCCAACATACCCCTACCGGGCCCGAACTCCAAACAGTGGAAAATTGGTAATACTCGAGTATACCGGAATCGAGAGTCTCATACTACAAGATTCCATATAACAGTCCCCATGGCTCGTCAATTTTTACGACCAAGCCCTTGCCAGCTCGATTCAATTGACCACCAATGGGGTTGAGCTCAGTGATAACAGTAATGGCCGTTGGATACTTGTCCAAACGACACCAATTCCAATATATTCATATACCGTTCAAGTAACATAGTAAACAGTCATATGTAAGACATAAAGGGTGAGAGTGATCAAGTACACCCTCGCTTGAACCAATTTCAACGGTGCAAATAAGCATTCAAAGCATCAATTTCAAGTGTAACAAAGCCACATAGTAACAAGCAAGTGAGTGGTACACTCACCAAGAAAGCAAATGAAATTTCATACACTTTCGCCCAAAGAGCGTCTTGAATCACCGTCACGCCCTAAAACATTCAAACAAGCACAATGAGACTCAAATATGAGTCATAAACCGAATCCACATACTACTAGAGTAAAATCAAATGGAACATATAAGTGCATAATCAAACTAGGACATGTGCGGAAACGAAGTTTAGATTGGAAAACAAAAGGCAGATTTGCTGTTGCTTAGCGGAATTAACACAACTGAAGCTACCCTTGTCGGATTGAGGTGCAATATACAGAAGGCCACTCAATGTTGAATGTTGAATATACCATTTCGAAGCTAAGATAAAGGGCTTCAATGTTGAAGAAGGCCACTCAGTCCAGTTTGTAGTGCAACTAGGTCAAAATTTCAATGTACCAAACCAGAATCGCACAAACAGGTTAGCTAACCATATTATGGTTAAATGACCATAACTCAGGCTACCGAAGTCCAATTAAGGTGTTTCTAGGGCCGTTAGACAGCTAAGACACAGTACTACAACTCTCATGTTTTGGCCAAAATCAAACTCAGTACACATCAGGGTGAACGGTCGCGATCAGTTTGGGTGAACTGCCAACCCTGACCGCCGAACTCCTACCTAGGGCAGTCTGGGTATTTTCATCTTTTCTCAGGTTACCTAACTTAGATTGGGCTGAAATTTTACAGCCAACTATAAAACATTATTTCCTACAACTTTTATTTTTTAACCTAAGCCTAATTCGGCCTCTAACTAGGTCTAATAGTATCGGCCAGAACAGGGGAAATTTACTACCCTAAACTGTCATTTTCTGTGCTAACCAGAAATTTCCGTAACCAATCGTATCCAATATATATTAGCTCCAAATTACACTATAATAAGCCCTCAATCCATGACCAAACCATGATTATCATACAAAATAGAAAATTAACAATAATAAATCAAAATCCATCATAACTTCACTTCCAACCATAAACAAACCATAATCACACCATATGTCATTATATTAAGCCACTACAGCCATCAATTGAACATTACCAAGGCTAAAGGGAAAATTTCTCAACAACTCACCTTGTAACCTCAAGCAAACAAGCAACTTAGCACCTCTTTCTTTCAAACCACTTCACCAACAACCTTAATCCTACCTAGAGAAGGGTTTTTATGGAGAAATTGAAAGTTTAAATGGTTGATTTGCTAGATTTGTGCAAGAAATGGAAGAAACAAGTTGAGAGCTTTGTTTTCTTTTCTTGTTGAGAGGGCCGGCTAAGGAGTGAAGAAAAATGAAGATTTCTTGGTCAATTTTTGGTAAATTGGTAAAATGATGAATAGTGGTCAAAAGCTAGATTGAATCACCAAGTGACACTTGTCACTCTCATTAATGCATGGCTATCCTTTTGTCTCTCCAACTCTCATCCATTGGGTAAACTCCAATTATCTCTTAACATCTACTAAAATAATCCTGGTATATAAAACTTAACCTAACTGGCCGAATTTTATCTAACTTTCCGTACTAGCAGGTCCCACGTCCGGTATACGCTCTTAATTTCTCAAAAACTAACCGATACTAGAAAAATCATTTAAAAACTATATTTACTCATAAAAATTATCTAGAAAATTTTCCTAATAAAGAAAATGCAGAAAAGCATGCACTTAAATAGAATAAAACCTAGAAAATGAGAAAATTTGCGGGTTCTCACAGTTTCTAACTAGCTCAACTCATTCCTTAAAACATCAAAGTTCCAAAAGATGGTTCCCTGTAAGGAAAACAAGGATAACGGGACGGGGTAAGCTAAAAACTCAATGAGGTACCAAAAGTATAAACATTAGAAATCATGAGAAAACACTTTTAGGGCACATATACACATCAAATACGAGAAATGAATGAACACCACAATTTAAAGGATACAGGTGACTCTCAAGAGCCAAATCCCCGTTGCAATACTTGATCCAACCTAGTTGACCCTCCGTCAACATTCAACTAAAGGAACCAGTCCAGTAGAACACCACTTTAACGCCAAATCCCGTTGTCGCGCCCCATTTTTAGAAAATAATTAAATAAATTGAAAAGTGAATTTTTGATTTGAAAAATGATTTTTGATTTAAAAAAAAATTTGGGTCTAAATGGGACATGAAAATGCGACGATTTGACCCAAAATATAGTTTAAAAAGGGTTTATTGAAAAAAATGGAGTCACCATTTGGTATAGAGTTAAGGTGTACCAAGTCACCTAAAAATGAATTTTTAAAGAAAAAGGTATAAAGAAACCCCTTTTAAACGACTCCTAGTCTACGTAAACCAACGAAACAGGTTCGGGAGTCACATTTGACGAAAGGGAAGGCAAGGATAAAAATCCAAGGCACCCCTTCGACCTAGCCAAAACTAGTTGCGTGATTTAGTCAAGAATTTTCTTATTTTTAACCAAAAGATTTATCACATTTGGATGTACTATATGAATGCAAACCCTAGATCTAGGAGGGTATCGGGGGGTAAAATTTCTCTTCAAAGCTTGAGTGGTGCCAATCACTTTAATTGTGATGTCCAATGCGGATTCTTTGGAGAGGTCACGAATAATGCAAAAATATGAGACTCTAAAAAAAAGAAAAGGATAAAATAATTATAGAAGTATACATGTCTTAAAGGGATGCATCATGTCGGGTACGGGGGACTAATGTTCGTGACTCAATTTTCCCTTTAACAGAGGGAATACGAGCGTGCTAAGGCTAAAAAGCCAAACTCGTCCATATCCCATATTCAAGGGGGTCCCTAATCTAATCAAGCAAATGCACTACCCTAATCCTATTTCTAGAATGAAATGCAATTCTAATGTCATGTATCATGCATAGGGGTATATATATGTATAGGGAAATTAGGGATAAGGGTTATACGTATAAGGGGAATATCATACAAAATGATAAAAGGCCCTAAAAAGTGAAAATATGCATGAGATGGAGTGATTTTATCATGCAATCATGATCTAACGCGCGAGGGGCTCCAATGGGTCTAGCATTGGACTAGCCCACATCTACGCTCTCTCGCAAGCATTGGACTTGCAAGAGCTCGAGTGGACAACCATGACTAGCATTGGACTAGCCACGGTTACGTGCATTTGCATCCATCATACACATATATAAGTAATGTGCATAATTAAAGCAAGTAGACATGTGAGCACGTAATTCACATAACACATAACACATAAGCATGCATATCTAGATGCCAAAACCTAAGAAAGCGATTAAACACATAGCACATAGACATGCAAAACACATAAGGCAATTAAGGCCCTAACTATTACATTTTTAGGGGGAAGGCCTACTACAATCTAAAAGGGGAAATAGAAGGAATAAAACAATTAAATCCCTAACTATTACAATTTTGGCATTCGAGTGCCTCCCAAATGATGAAATTGAACTAAAATTAAAGCAAAACTAAGCAACTAAAGAAATAAATAAGGTAAAAATGAAATAAACACTTAAAGTCATGCAATTTGCGCACATAAGACACATATATGCACGTAGAGTCAAATAAAGTCAAAAAAACAAAGGATGGAATGTACCTCCCTCGCAATGGTAAGCAAATGAAGGAAAAATAGCTTCAAAACAATAAAAGGGTCACGGCACCACTTTAATTAAGAAAAATTAAAAGAAATGTGCAAAACAAAGCTCACTTGATCATAAAGCCCCTAAAGTCATGACTTAAGTGCAATTGAAACAAAGCATAGTAATTAATTGAAACAAACAAGCAATGAAGTTGTAAAATTAAAACTACCAAGGTCCAAATTGAGGAAATTATTCAATTGATTGGGTCCTAGTAGCGTAAACCAAAAACCGAGGGGTTGAAATACAATTTTCAAAAGGAATTTCATGCATGCAAGCTACGAAGAACTCATTTTCTTCAGCCGAAAAGCATTCTGCAATTTTTTCCAGCCGCGGCTTTTCTTTCCATTTCATCATGCAGACCAGATTTTGATTCAAATACACGGCTTTGATCAAATATTTGTCAACCCAACATCACAACCTTAAGCTAAACAACAGACTACATAATGATCACAATCCAAATGACCAGAAAACTTGGAAATATATCATACCAAATTTCTGAAAAATACATGCAGAAATGGTTCGGCAGCCTGATTGTTTATTTTTCAGCAAGGTGTTCGAACATGATTCAGGTGTTTTAGACCCTAAGCATGCAAACTCAAACACTACTTATCCAATTTCTTCCTTTTCAAAACAAGATTAACTAGCACATTAGGTGACAAAGCTCACTTGATGAGCTGTTGCGGAGAAGAAAACAGCAAAGACATAAGAACGAATGCAGCAGCTTTTTCTACTTCGGCCTAGATATGTTTGTGTGTGAGAACTCAAACAAACTCTACGCATTTGACAGCCCAAACCGAATGCAATTCGCACAAAACAATAAGTCACCACCTGATCTACTCACTTTACAATGCAAACAAGAGAAATCAATCAAACAAAAGGAGCCTGCGAAGTAAATTTTCTGCTGCAACATTCATCCAGAATTTTCCCGCAACTTTAATCTTTCAAATGCAGGTTTCATAGAAGACTTCAAACAAAAGCCAGCAAAGACCATCACTCAATCACCATTTAACAACTAAACACTTTGGTATCACAGCCGAACATACAACAAAAGGAGCAAAAACGCCCCCAAAAGTTCATGCAACTCAGCCGAAGCTGTGCTGCGTTTTTTTTAAAATTTAAAAAAAAACTCACTTTCGGGTTTTCTGATGCAATCCAAACGCAAGGAACAACTTAGACAACGAAGGTTTGGACTGAAGGAACAAGATTACCAAACATTTCCCCTGCTGCTGTCTAACTCAAAAGCCATATCCAGTAAGCATTAATCACAACGCAGACAAGAAAAACAGCAAAGGGAAACGCGCGGGTGAACTTGAAACCTGCTAAGTTTGTTCAAAAACTCGCCATGGATGTCAAACTCGTTGCCCCCATACAAATATGTTGCATCCGTCCCCAACCCAGCAAAAACATGCAACTCACATGCATTACTATGGACATACAAAATGATGAAAGTGACAACCAACGAACGAAGTGTCAGAAATTCAACTTGCTGGAATTGCGTGCTATTTTTCTGGTTTTGCTCTTATTCCTCACATGAACAGAAGCCATAAACTCAAACAATAATCCACGACACTACCCTAGACTTCTACCTCAAAACTCAGTCTAAACCAAGCCGCCAACTAAAGTTGAAAACTTTCTGCAATTTTCTTTCGGCCAAGACGCAAACATGCAAGATACCGACCCAGTAACCAAACTCCAGATTCATCAATACCCAAACAAGAATCATCAGCCATATTGAAGCAAAACCGAACCAGTAAACAGCAAAGAAATGCAAGCAAACGACTAAAGAAAAGAGCTTTCAACCTTAAAAGAAGAATACGATACCTTAATCGAGGAATGGAAAAAGGGCTCGGATGATTCGGCCAAACCTTCAAAGGAACGTCCACAGAAGAGCGGTGATGGCGATGCAATTACCTCTTTCCAATCCCAAATCCCTCTTCGTCTCCACAGCTGAAACCCTTCTGGCTTAGCTTTCCTTCAGCCGTCAACAACCCCCCCTAGCAATCTTCCTTTCTTTTCCTCTCTCAAGCTCACGGCTTTCCTAGCCTTTCTTCCTTACGCGTAGGTTTCTGACTTTCTAATCCCTTGTTTCTGCCATTTCTTTTCCTTTCTAGCCGACCCACCCTCAGTTGCCTACCTCTCTCTCGTTGTTTTTTCTTTGGTCGAAAGCTTCTCCCTTTCTACGCTACTCTGTCCTCCCTCAATCCTTCACCAGATTTTTAGCCGTCCCCTCCTCTCAAACTCTCCCTCCGCCGTCATAAAAACTCCCAACTCTCTCTCTATCTCCAAAACCTAGCCGTCATTCCCAACCTTAGCTTTCCTTTTTATATCCCAAAGATCTTTTAGCCCTAACATCCGATGGTTCCCCTTCACTTGATGTCTTCCTCCTGCCTTATAAACCCTTAGATGGTTAGTTGTCCTATGATGCTCTTAGGATAGGGATTAAAGCCAAGTGGAATGATCAAACGGAGCATAAAAAATGAAACCCGTGGAACAGCGGCTGGAAATTTCTTGTTTCAGCATTTTTGCAAATGAAAATGAAGAGCAAAGGCTTGGATCACGTGCTTCTCAGGGTCCGTGAGCTTGCCCCTTTTTTCTTTTTTTGCTTTTTTTCTTTTTTCATATTTAAACAGACAAAAACTAGAATAATAAATAATAATCTAAAATACTATAAAAATGCTAAAAACAACGCCTGAAACAAAAATCATGAGATTAGTAAATAAAAATAGATAATAATTATCACTAAAAATAAAATAAAAATGATTAAAAATTTGGTGTGTACAGTTTCCCCTCTTTGTCTGAGTTTTGGAAAAACTTGAGACAAAGAAGTAGACACCAAATACTCACATGTTATTCGACTGCGAACAACTCGAATGATTGACGCTTTCTGAAATGGGGACTGACCCCTTTAACAAAATTTTAAAAGAATGGGACTGACCCAGATGAGAAATTTAAACATGGGACTGACCCGAACAAGAAATTTAAAGTGGGACTGACCCGAATAAGAAATTTAAATCATGGGACTGACCCGAACAAAATTTAATCATGGGACTGACCCGAACAAAAATTGAAATCATGGGACTGACCCGAACTAGAAATTAATCATGGGATTGACCCGAATGAGAAATTAAAACATGGGACTGACCCGAACAGAATTTAATCATGGGACTGACCCGAACAAAATTTAAATCATGGGACTGGCCCGAACAAAATTAAAATCATGGGACTGACCCGAACAAAAACTTAAAATCATGGGACTGACCCGAACAAACTTAAAATCATGGGACTGACCCGAATAAACTTAAAATGGAATGCACACTAGTGGGACTAACCCATGTTTAGTGGCAATGAAACATGAAATGCACGCTAGTGGGACTGACCCATGTTTAGCGGCAATGTAAATGAAGTGCACACTAGTGGACAAACAAAAGTGTGAGAAAAAACAAAATGACCCCCCATGGCTAGTGGCGATGGAAATAAAATGCCCTCACAGTGGGACGACCCACGGGCTAAGTTGGCGGTGTAAATATGAAATGCCCGCACTAGTGGGACTGACCCACGGCTAGTGGCGGTGCAAAATAAAATGCTCACTAGTGGGACTGACCCACGGCTAGTGGCGGTGCAAAGTAAAATGCTCACTAGTGGGACTGACCCACGGCTAGTGGCGATGCAAAATAAAATGCTGGTATGTATGAAGAAACTATATAAGATTTACTTGAAGAATCATCCAAAAATTTGCCCCAGTGATGAATTGGTCAGTGGGATTAAACCCGAACCTGCCTTAATAATGGGTCAGTGGGATTAAACCCGAGCCTGCCGGAGATAGAATAAAACACACACGTTAGTGAGATAAACTCGATGCTAACGGTGGTAGAAGAAAAGAAACACACACGCTAGTGAGATAAACTCGATGCTAACGGTGGCAAAATGAAACACACACGTTAGTGAGATAAACTTGATGCTAACGGTGGTTGAACAAAACGCACACGTTAGTGAGATAGACTTGATGCTAACGGTGGAAAATTAAAAACGCACACGTTAGTGAGATAGACTCGATGCTAACGGTGGTGGAATGAAAACGCACACGTTAGTGAGATAGACTCGATGCTAACGGTGGTAGAATGAAAACGCACACGTTAGTGAGATAGACTCGATGCTAACGGTGGCGGAATGAAAACGCACACGTTAGTGAGATAGACTCGATGCTAATGGTGGTGGAATAGAAACGCACACGTTAGTGAGATAGACTCGATGCTAACGGTGGTTGAAGTCAGTGAATTCAATGTGGTTGTCAAGAATGGGGAATGGAAGGGTGCGCGGCGGGCGCTGAGATCAAATTGAAATTTGTCAAGGAACAAGAAATTAAATTCAAGTTTGATTTTTTGAGAATCTTTTCAAAAAATAATTTGCCCCAATTTCCACCAATTATTGTGCAACCGATCAATTGATTTGCATTACGGCATGGTTGCTCCTCCTTGAGGCCTTGATTCGTAAGATTCTGACTTACGCTTCTTCGTCGATTTCAGCCATGGATACCTGCACAGGGGCATGCCAAAGTACAACATGCACTTTATTTTAAAATATTGCAACTACTACTCATGGAAAGAGCAGTGTGATTGATTTGAAAGTCTTGCTTGACTCTTTGATGAAATCCTCAAATGGACTATAAAAATATTTGCCCCAGTGTGGGCTTGTTTTCACGAAATCTTATAAACAAAATTTTGCCCCAGTATGGGCCATTTAATTGCAAAAACTTGTTTGGATGACTTTCCATTTATTTGAACACTGTAAGAAACTATGTTTCCAAAAAGAAAATTTCATGATGAATTTCTTGAAGTAATACCAAATTACAGAAGATTTCTTCCTCACTTTTAGCATCTGTGTTTTGGGTAATGGGTCACAATTTCCAGTTGGCTCATCTTCAGGACCAATCAAGTGACTTTATTTCTGATTTGAGGTGGCCAAGGAAAATGAGAGGTCAAGATTTGTCTGGTTCTTGTGCCCAAAATTGTAATGCATTCAACATCACATCTTAGTGAAAGCAAAGAGTTTGTCACCCTTATTTCTTAAGAAAACGTAGTCCACATATGAGCTTTATAGGCTTGCAACAATATGGATAGAAACTATAGTTAAGCATGCGAAGCTGGTTATACCCTTATGATCATAATTGATTGATGGATTTCTTATGAGCATAATCCTTACTTTGGGTTGTCATGAAGGAATAAGTCAACGATGGACTTTTATGGGCTTGTAATGTGGCTTGAAGACGATAGTTAAAGAAATAATTTTCAAGGACATTGCACCGAAGATCGCATTTTCCAACATTGCCCTCATTTGGACTCCAAGATTTTGGACTTTGTTTGACTTTTTATCATCACTCAACAGGGTCTTTCAGTATCAAATCTTTTTGCATTTTCTTTTGCATTCATTTCGCTCGCTTTTTCCTTTTCTCAAAAGTGCCCTCGCGGGGTTTCACATGAAGAGCAGTGTCAACCTCACACCTAATCAATTCAGAAATACATTCAAAAAAAATTTCTTGGCATCAGTACATGAACGTCACTTGCCAATTAGAACATTCCTTGACGGAGATATTGCAAAGAACAGAAGTCAGGACTTTCGGCTTTTGTAATGGGGTCAGGTGGGGTGCTTAGAAAAGTTAAGGCTTGAAAGCAGATTTCAAAAGCGGTTTGAAGAATCCGAGATCGCATTGTTGCGCCAACCCTAATTTAGGGTTAAGTCAGGATTTGCCCCAGTTTATGCTCACTTGAGGCTTTTTCTCTTTCATTTTCTTTCTTCTTTTGATTTTTCCGGCCTTCTGCCATTCTTTGAATTTTCACAAATTTTTCCCCAGTTTATTTTTGAACTGAGGTTCTTTTTTCTCCTTTTGCTTTTGATTTTGTTGCATTATCACTTTTCACTTCTTGAAACTTTTTCTTTTTCAACTCAAACTTGCCCCAATGTAGGGTTTGCGATTCTCAGGGGTTGCCAAATGAAATAATTTATTCTGAAGGCTCAAAAGGGATAACTAGGGATAGAATGTTTGATCGGAAAAGAAGAGGGCCTGACTTTTATTCCGTTCCTTACAATAACTCTGAAAGGAAACTTTCATTAATGCGAAATTTCTTGCGTGTATCTGAATTAATTGACTGAGGAAGACTCTTGCTCATTCATATCTATGAAACATAAGTGATCCGCCGGACAGAACTTGTCCTTTTTCTCTTTTCTTTTCTTTTCAAAATTGAAACCCAGGTAGAATCAAATTTCCCCAATTCGCGGTTCCCTTTCCCCTTTTCTTTTTTTCCTTTTTCAAAATTCCCCAAACTCCTTCCCCAATGTGGGGTGTGATCATATGTGCACTCGAAAAGAACCACCAATTTTTAGCTCAAATGAGGATGCAAGGGATAAATGGTGTTTAGGTTGTAGAAACGATGGCCAAAGTATCATTCTTATACCTCATGACAACCAAAGTAACGAAATGCTCATTGAAAATCCATTCTCTTTTTTGATATTTGAAAATTTCCCAATGAAGGGTAGTGATCACCAAGGCGCTTATTTGAAACGAAATTATTCTTTTAGAGGCTCAAATGGGAGAGCAAATGATAAAATCTGTATAGGTAGAGAAACGAACGCTCGAAGTATCATTCCAAATTTTCCAAACAATTAAGAATAATGCACATTTTTGCTTTCACTTAGATGTGGATTGAACTAGATTAGACACAGCAGGCATTTTTAAGCAAAGATCGCCCCAATTTGCAACTTATCAATCAATGTGACTGATTTTTATTTTGGGGTTAAATGAAGGAGAAAGGTATCTCATGGGCCTTCTGAGTGACCTCTTTTAATTTTGAGCACTCTTATTGTGTAGCTCGGATCACCAATCTAGTGTACACAAGGATTTTAGAAAGCATACACTTGCGAATTTTCAGGCTGGAGGTTGAAAAAACTCTCAATTCGGTCTTATTTCTTAAAATTCATCATGAAATCTCTTAATGAGCTCAATAAAGAATGAAATGTACACAAATAATTGTCTGAACAAAAGCTTCATTATTGCCAATGTTTGAAAAATTTTAAAAGCAATACATATGAGAAAAATTCCAAAGAACTCCTTTACACATGTATACACACTTTTCTCTCTTAATAGCCTCATTTTCTTTGAGCAATAAAATCCCTTAGACGTTTTGCACGAGCGCTTTCAAATGAATTTTTGAATTCACATTGTAAGGCCTGCCTAAGAATCAAGTAATACTTGTAATTTTCAAACTTTATCAGATCAAAATTGTTATCAGATATAGAAAGATATTTTCACCTTATTGAAATATTTTATGAATGCAGGGGGAAGGGGGAAAAATAAAAAGAAAAATACCCAGAGTTAGTAAGCAAAATTGTAAAATCGGTATGCATGTCCTATGGGGAAACCCTTTTTATGCCAAGGGTAGGCCTAGCATGAAAATGCAATCCTCTAGGGTAGGCGCTATACCATACCTGATGAATCCGATCAATTGATTGAGTGAAAAATAATTTGAAAAATTTGATCAATTGGAGTAAGAAGAGACATTCGTCCTAAAAATGAGGACAAAGTCCGAATGGATGGCCTGCTTTGATCAACGCATGATGTGCTAAAAGGGGTAAAATGGTCAAATGCATTGAATGAAATTTGATTATTTATTGAAAATTGAAAGGATAACCCTGAAAAATGGATTAAACTAATCAAATGAATTGAATGAAATCAATTGATCAAGCGGATCGAGTGAAATGATGATTTATTAAAAATCGACCGAATTGCCCTAAAATAGGTAAACTGGTCAAATGCAATCATGGGACTAATCAGGGTCTCACAACCTCCCCCTCTTAGAATAATTTCGTCCTCGAAATTAATACCTTTGTTCGTGAACCATAAATGTAGGGTTTACAAAAGAGGGCGTGGCACCAGGGTCTTTTAAAACACTTGTGGTACGCCGAAAAGAGAGAGCGTACCTTCGATGCCCGCCGAAGGATCAGTCACCTCTTGTTGACCCGTTGCATATACTCTTGCTGGCCCTTTGGGTCAATTTCCCCCTGCGTTTGTCGGTTTAGTTGTGGTCCCTTCTGTCGGTGACTTAAGTCCCTCCTTCTGCATCTTAAGGCACTGGGTAATCAGATGTTCTGTGCTACCACATTTAAAGCATTTTCGTACTAAACTATTCTTCCAACAATTATCGTCAGTGTGATTGCCCCCACAAAAATGACAGGTCGGCTTAATGCCCGCACTTGACCCTCCATGCTGGGTACTCCTCTGGGGCTCTTGCCCTACCTGACCTCTCCCAAAGTTACCCTGGTTCAGGGTCCTTGCGGGTCGTGGACCATCTGTTCCTTTACTCATCTTAGAAGGTGACTCGTTTCTCGAGTTTTGTCCGGTCGCAATGTTGGAGCTAGGTTGCTTTCTTTTTCGGTCATGGAAAGCTTTTACTTGTCCCCTAATTGTCTCAATTCTTTGTGCCTTTTCTAGTGCCTGACTAAATGTGTCCAGCTGTGCGGCCGCTAGTGCTTCCTGGATTTTCACATTTAAACCTTCAACGAAGCGGTGGATTCGTTTTTGCTCCGTTAGCACCAGATCTGGGGCAAAGCGAGAGAGTTTTGTAAACTGGGTTTCATACTCCGCCACACTAGATGCCCCTTGACACAGGCGGATAAAATCATCTTCCCATTTCTCTTGCACAATGGGCGGCAGATATTTTTCATTAAATTCCCGTGTAAAATTAACCCATGTCCAGGGGGTCTGTTCGCGCTCCCACTTGGCTTTAATCACATTCCACCAAGCTCGAGCAGCGCCCTCAAACTGAAAAATAGAAAAAGATATCTGTCGTTCCTCCGAATACCCAAGTGCGGAAAATATATCCATCATACGGTCCATCCAACCCTCTGCTAGGTCAGGATTAGGTCCACCTATAAATTTTGGAGGTGCAAATTTTTGGAACCATTTTAAGGCACTGTCCACCCCCTCATGATTGCCTGGATTATTTTCAGGGTTTCCTGTAGTATTCCCATGGCCTTGACCCTGTTGGTCAACCATACATTCTAACAGGTCAGCCATCCAGCGGATGCCTGTAGCTACTTAATCTGGCTCATGTTCCTTTTCCCTTTCAGGGCTTCGTCCTCGCCCTCTACCTCTACCCCGACCACCGGAGTCCATTTAGATTCAAAGTCTATAAATTCCAATAAAATGTGCACCTTATTATTCAAAATGTGAACAAGGTAGAGAATACCAAATGAAAATGCACATATACAAGAGTCACACAAAAGATGAACCCAGAAAGATTGTTTTCAACTATATACATATATGTACACAAAAGGTTATATACAGAAAGTGTACACAAAAGTCACATATATATTTACAAAGTCATACCAAACGAGATACAAATCACCCGATCTCCAGTCGGTACAAAGCCCAGTATACACATGAGCACTCCGGCTCCAAAAATCTAGTCAGTCAACCAAATAACAAAAGAAACTAGTCATGCCAGTTCTAACAAAAGTCATCCGCCAGATAGTCAAAAGAAAGTACAAAGGCGACCCTAAACGCCTCCTCTAGGGGCCCAATCCCCAACAGAACCCAAGGTGTCAACCTCATCCATCAGCTCTGAACCGATAGCTCGTGGCGGTGCCTCTGCGGCCACATCCAATAGCACCTCACAATCCAACATAATTCCCCGGGCCCGCTCCCTCAGCTGCCCCTTCATGGCGAAGAGGTGCTGGTGTGTGTCATGGAGTTGTCGACGAAAAGCATCCGTCCACTCCTCCTCATCCCTAAGGCCCTGCTCCAGCTCTCGGATGCACAAAGCCTGCCTGTGGGCCACCCCTCTGGCCTCCTCGAGCTGTCGAAGTAAGCGATCGTTCGCCTTCTCCAAGCGACGTCGCTCGTCATCCACTACCAGGACGACCTCATCAGGGTAACCATATGTATGTCAGCACTCACATGGCCGATTCATTCGGCCAAAAGGTGAGTATAGAGTATATGAGCCCCCAGCCCTCCTCCGGTATCTAAGTACGCGCCGGCGTAACACCTGGTTCACTAGTCCCCCAGTACTCGGAGGTCTCGGTCCCAGTCCCGATCCCACGCCGCTGGGTTCCGCACCACTAGGATTACCCGGATCCATACCTACAAAACATTAAGTCATCAGTTCACCGGCATTTCAGCTTAAATTATACCATTCATCTTAAATAGAAATATGTAATGCCTATCACGTATATCTCACTTGCCCAAGTCCTCTAACCTAGGCGCTCTGATACCACCTGTGAAGCCCCCACTTCTCCCAAGGGCGAACCCGAGGGTATCGGAGGGACGCCTGCCTAACTCGCGCCAAGACTCAAAATACAAAGCAAATAAAACTATATAAACCAAAAGAGTACTATTCACAATATATTCAATCCCAAAAGAGTATTTACATCCTCAAAAGGAATTATCCAAACTACTACATTATCTTATGCTAATAAACAAAATATAAAGTAGACCCAAAGAGGGATCCTTATACAGGTCGCTAAAACAAGAAAAACATCTTAGTTCTCCGGCTATTACAAACCAAGCCTAACTATACTAGTGATAGTGCCAAAAGTTTCCCGCGTCGGCCCCTGTTAAGGAAAACAAAGGGAAAGGGTAAGCTAGATGCTTAGTAGGTAAACAGGGGTAAAAATGTAAATTTCACAGTAATACGAACAATTACGTCACAAAGATGTCAAATCGAAAATAAAAAAGTAACAACACAAGTTAAGGATACAGGTTGGCTCCAAAGCCACGTCATGTGCCATGTGTGACCTCCTGTCGACACTCCGTCGACCACCGTTAAGGGTCCGTAGAACTCCACTTGTACTCCCACCTAACACCTTATCACCCTCACTGGCCAGTCACCTCACGAAATGGCTCGAGCAAACAAAACGAAATTGAACTTGCTTCACAAGCTCGGTTCACAAATTTGGTTCACAGAACCACAAACTTGGTGACCTTAAGACTAGGTTGGGCTGGTTTCGACCAAGCCCCGGCCGGCTCGAATAGTCCATCTAGGTCTTGAGATCGGGCCCACAACTTCATCATATTTCACAAATTTCACAAAAGTCACCCCGAGTTACAAGCTCAAGGGGTTCAGCACCAAAATAATTCATAGATACACAGCTCATAAAGAAGCACAAGTACAAATTAGGGTTTAGGTCGAGTGTGATCAAGTACACCCTCGCCTAAGTACCCTCTCATCCACACCAAAGCACATAAGCAAGTTATATACAAAAACGGCCTGAATACTTACCCAAATCACAAAACAGTACAAGTGCAAAAATCACTTCGGGTGTAACAGCTAGTTGGCCCCACCGGCTCCGTCTAGCTCGCCACCATCTGTAATTGAAGGTTGTACCATATTATTACACAAACGGCTACTAAAGTGCATAAATCAAGCAAAACGGAGACATTGGCACATGCATGCGCAAAAACGGCTTACGGAAGTAGGAAGGGCAACGTGACCGTTTTAGACTCAAAAACTGTTTTGAACGCAATTGAAGCTACAAGTGTCGGATCAAAGTGCATGAGGTACCGTTACGAAGCTAAGAGGAAGGGCTACAACTTTTGTGAAAACACCTTAACCTAGATCTGAACGAACATAGGGCAAAAGTATGGAAAACCGTACCAGAAATTTACACTCTAGGGTAACGGACAGTGTCTGTTGGCCGGATCATAACTCACAGCTCACAAGTCCAAATCAAGAAATTCCAAAGGAGTTAGACAGATAAATCATAATACTAAAACTTTTATGTTTTGGCCAAAACCTGAATCAATACCGAGCAGGGTGAAAAACGGGTCCAAAGTTCCTGTCAGAACTGTCCAAATTCAAAGGCAGTTCTGACAACCGTTTTTGTTTTGGTCATAACTGGAGCTACGGAACTCAGATTTGGATGCACTTTATACTTTTTCGAAGCTAAGATCAAGATCTACATTTCTTATGAAGGGATCAACACCCAGTTCACACGTTATCCAGGCGAACCGAGCATGGCCAGAGGCCAAATTTGAAAACGTAACACAATCCAGTGTTCCAAACAGGAGAGATTGTTTTGGCCATAACTCAGGCTACACTGATCCGTTTGACCTGAAATTTTTCAGGCACATCAAGGACTTAAGAAGCTACAACTTTTATGTTTTGAGCAGCTTCCGAATCAGCACAAGCATAAAGAAAAACAGAGCCCATGTTCGGATTTGTGAGCTGCCCTGTTTCCAGTTTTGCCTGTTTTTGAACTTTGCAAACACATGGTCCATTGCTATGAGTCTTATACAAGTTTTCTAACCAATTTCATACCAAATAATACTACCTATACCAGATTCTAAAAGACCTAGCAATGGTCCGAAATTTCTTCCCCAAATTACCAAATATTACCCACCATCTAGATTCCAATTCCACTAGTTCTTTACTAACTTCAAAACGCTAGCCAAGTACACACCAACCTTTCAAGTTCTAACTAAACCAAACTAATTTCCCTTTTTCATTAGGGTTCCATAACAAACCTGAGTTTATTAAGAGTTTACCATTCAAATGACTTAATTACACCAAAAGTTCCATTATCAAGTCTAATCACCAACCCAATTGACTAAGAGAAGCTTAAACCAAAAAGCCCTAATTTCTCCTAGCCTTAACCAAAATTTCAACAACATTATCACTAAATTAACCCATAAAATTACTCTATAACCACCATATACTCACCATATGAACCATAAGAGAGCACAATTACAACAAAAGCATCACTTTTCATGGTTTCAAAACTTAATCACCAAAAACCAACTTTCAAATAGGATGATTTACCTTTAATTGAAGCTCTGTAGATGATCAAACCACTACAATCAAGTGCCAAGGTTGTTGTTCTAGGCTCCAAGATCAAGTTTAATGGACAAAAGTTGGTGCACCAAAGGGATTTTTCTTCTCTCTTTTCTCTCCAAATTTTCGGCCCTCTCTCTCTTTTTTTCTATGTTGTTTTGTGATTTAATCACTTGGTTTCTCTTGTATCTTCTAGATATAAGCTTAGTCATAAGCCTAGTCAAGACATTAGAAGATATTTTCTTAACACCCAATCACATAAAAGTTCCCATTTTGCTCCTTTAACCCTTACACTTCAACTTACCTTTTATTCAACTCTTGCCCTTGAACATTTGAACTCCTTACAATTTACTCCATAGGACTTAAACTTAATCTAGTCCAAACTAATTAATCTTACTTAGTTTCTCTACTAATCACCCCACTAACTTAATCATCTATACTTACCCATGTATTAACATACACAAATGCAATTAAACAACAATCGTTTTGTCATGGGAAATATTAAGGGTTTTTAAACCCAACTTAGGGTTCTAATAAATTATAACACTAGAGGTTTTACTAGTTTAGGATTTTCTAACTTTTTAAACTTACCTAACCTATATAAAATGGATCGAATCCTATACTAAACCACACACTAGCATAACTAACTCTAACTACAACTCAAACTCGTGATTAATATAAAAACTAGAGTTTTAATCATAACCCAAATTAGGGTTTTCCACTTTACCCTAAAACCCATATTTTACTACACAAATAATTAGCATCACATAATATCCAACTTAAGGACTAATCGGGGTCTCACAAAATGTGTGATTAGAAGTATTAATAATAAGTTAGTGAATGGTAGGGAAAAACCCTTGTACGTGCGAGTTAAGGAAAAACGGTGTGAACCGACGGGTACTGTTCACTACCGATTGAACACACCACTTGACCACCACTTTATTAACTTAATCTCATTGTCATTAGTGGAAATATATCAACCCTAATTACCCTAGAGAGACAGCCGAAATTCTTGACTAAAAACAAAAGGAAAAAGAAGAAAAATTCAAGATGCAATCTTGAGGCGACAAGTGGCGAACATTCCAAGGTTGTTGACCAACCAATTTCTTTCATATTTATCACCAAATTCACTTATTTTCCTCTTCATTTCTGCCATTCCATCCGAGACTTAAGGAAAGAAAACAAGAGAGAAAGCTCACTTCATTCCATCTTGATTCCTAGCTTAGTGGAGAGAAAACCGAAAATATAAACCGATTAACTTCTAACTTGGGAGCTTAGGAAGCTTGGGGTGCTAAAGTTTGGGAAGGAAAGGTGAAGGATTTCTCTTTCAAACATCTTAGAGAGGTACATGGTTGCCTTTCCTTTATCTCTTCTTTAAACTTGATTAAGTTTGGATAACAACTCATACTTGTGGTAAATGATAGTTCTTTTGGTAGTTTTGATGGATATGGTGGATTTTGAGTTAGGGTTTGAGTTGTTCAGTTGTATTCCTTGTTGTTTAGAGAGCATATGATGTCTATAATCTTGTATAGGAAGTTGAAGTAGTGGTTCAAGTTAGAAATGTCACGTTTATACCTTGAATGCATTAAATTCCAGATTTAACGATTGAAACTGCTCTGTTCTGACCAGCTTTATTCGTGTATGTTAGAAGCCGAATTAGGCTTAGGTTAAAACATGAAAGTTGTAGAAAATGATGTTATATATCTGCTTGAAAAATTTCAACTCAATCTGAGTACTGTAGGATATGAAATGACAGAAATACCCCTGAGTACCAAAAGCCTCATTTCGTGGACAGTTTTGAGATTTCACAAGTTTGGCTTCATTTTTCACCTTGATCCGTATCAAATCTGCCTTTGGCCAAAACACAAACATTTTAACCCTATGTTTTATCTTTCCAACGCATCTGAAAACGTCCCAAACGGAATTGTGTAGTTTGAGTTATTGTCATTCAAATCCAGTGCTGACAACCAGATTGACATTTAAATTCTGGTTTTGTAATCTGCAAATTCAACCTAGATCATATGTGAACTGGGTTGACTTGTCTTCATGATATTTGTAACCCTTTGTCTTAGCTTCGAAACGGTATAAAGTGTATCCCAATCCGATAAACATAGCTCCATTTGTGACCAAAATGCTATAAGATGTCAAATCTGCTGTTTAGCTTTTTGTCCTCAAAACTGATTTCCGATTGTATTATTAGACTTGTGTTATAATTGGATGATTTTGGAGCCTAATTGAAGGGCTATGTTCATACCATTACTTGTAACATTACTTGTGTGTGATTGTGGAGCTGAATTAAGAAACAATGAAGCCATAAATGGCTGGAAAATAGGTAAACCCAAAGGGCGTGCTGCCCAAATTTTCACTTGAGGGCTAGGTAGAGATACTCGCGAATTGAATAAGGATTTGAGGACGAATCTAACTCGAATTGTCTAGGTTATTCGTGTCCCTTTTTGTGGAGGTATATAAGTTAGAATTCAGCCGAAACTTGTACCCTTGGAAAAATGAAATTTACGAGTAATCGAAATACGTTTTCCTCATTTCTTTGACTCAAATGGTATTTCAAAGTATAATTGCTTCAAAGTTTTACAGTTTGAAGGGCGAGCAAGAATTTTATGAATATTCTCTAAATGAGTTTCAATTACTTGATTCTCGTTAAATGAAACGTTTAAGTTTCGAACCTTAGTTAATTTTCAAAGCTCTTAAACAATGTTTTATCGCAGATTTGGACTCCAACGAATGAGTTACACCTGAGCGTGATTTTGACAAGCACTAAATCTTTGGTGAGTGCTTCCAAATACATGATTGAACTTGCTACTTGATTAAATTCTTTACCAACATGATCGGATAAGATTTGCTTGGTTTGGTCAAGCAAGTGTGTACTTTATCGCACTTGACCAAATTCAATTAATCACTTGATATCTCATTCATGCTTGTACAAGTGACTTGATTTGCATTGACCTGTACTTGTATTTGTACTTGTGCTTGATTTGAAAGTGCTGAGCGGCAGTATGTACCACACTCGATACGAGTGGGAGGCACCTCTCATTCCCGTCTCCGTACTTTTCTCTTGACTAAGTCGATTGGTCATCGACTATAGTGACTACTTGGGAACCCAAACCCCACTGGCTAGTTAATCGAGTTGAGCCAGCAAGGGCTTGGTCGATTAGATAACGAACCATGGGTATCTAGTGTTGTCGAGTGGAGTGTTATCTCCTCAACTAATCGGTATACTCGAGTATTACCACCAGTGTTTAGTTGGTGTTCGGGCCCGATAAGGGGGTTGAATGGTGGACGGATTGGTGTGAAGCGAAGCACTATAGGATTGGTTACTTTACTTGAAAGTTGACGGAGTGTCAACTAATACTGGATCAAGCTCTGGTGAAGCAACGGGAATTTGGCTCCTGAAAGCCATCTGTATCCTTACACTTTGATTGTTATTCGTAGGGTTATTGTTTCTTTTAGAAAAAGAATTTTACACTCGCTCATACTGAGATTTACTACTTGAAGTGTTATTGCTCACTTTTATGAACTTGTTATGCTCGCTACTTTGCTACTTTGATACGTGCACTTTTAAATAATGGTCAACTTGCTATTTGAAACCTCACTGAGCTTTAACTCACCCCGTTCTGTTATCTTTGTTTTTCTTACAGGGGATACGAGCGAGGGCGTGAAACTGGTACAGGCTAGCATAGTCTAGTTTTTGAAAATTTTGCGATTGTACTCGCGCTAGTGCTCGATTAGGGTTGAATGTATTTGGGATTCATATTTTTTGTTATAATTGGGATTGTACGAATGTTTGGAATAGAAATAAATGTACATGTATATCCCAAGTTTGGGAATTGTTATTTCTTTTACTCTTGAGGTTGTAACCTATTTTATTTGAAGTGAGTGAGTGAGTCTTGGCGAGAGCTGGGCAGGCGGACCACTAAACCCTGGGGTACACCCTAAGAGGAGGTGGGGTCGTCACACACTACCCAACAAAAACATCCATCCACTAGTAGGATTTTGATCACCAATACTAGTTACCCAACTAGCATCTATATACCCCGTAAGAATACTTGAAAATTTATTGTAGGATATACCCAAATCTTTGGTTCTTTTAAGATAACCAAGGATTCTAGTTACTGCTTTCCAATGATCTTTACTAGAATTCTTGGTATACCTAACTACTCTATACACTGAATAAGAAATATTTGGTCTTGTGCAATTCATTGCATACGTTAAACTTCCAATTATACTTGCATATTTTAACTGACCAATTGGATTACCAGCATTCTCATATAATTTAAAGTTAGGATTAAAGGGAGTACTAGCCTCTTCCACATCAATTGTTGACACTTTTTCAAAATTTTATCAACATAATGCAGTTGTGAAAGTGCAAATCCCCCACTGTGCCTCTTAACTTTAATCCCTGAAATAGTATCCACCTCTCCAAAATCTTTCATTTTGAATTTGGCAGAGAGATGCTTCTTAGTATTTACTATCGCTTGGTAGTTAGTACCAACAATTAGCATGTCATCTACATAGAGACAAATGATCACTCCATACTTGTCACTGAATTTGGAATAAATGCACTTGTCAGCATTATTTGACTTAAATCCATGTGCAAGTAAAACATATTCAAATTTTTCATGCCATTGTTTGGGTGTTTGTTTCAATCTATGTAATAATTTTACAAGTTTACACACCTTATTCTCATTTTCTGGTAGCACAAAACCCTCTGGTTGTTTCATATCTAAATCATCATTTAGAAAGGCTGTCTTAACATCCATTTGATGTACACAAAGGCTATAGATTGAAGAGAAAGCCAAAAGTACTCTAATGGATGCAATTCTAGCAACCGGCGCATATGTGTCAAAATAATTAACACCTTCCTTTTGTCTAAAACCTTTGGCCACCAACCTAATTTTATAGGTTAGTATACATCCATCCGTGGCATATTTCTTTCGAAATATCCACTTACAATCAATAGGTTTAGAACCATGTGCCAAATCAATTAGAACCCAAATACCGTTAGATAGCAATGAATCCATCTTATCATTTACCACTTCTTTTCAAAATGCTAAATCTCTAGATTTCATAGCTTTACTAAAAGTTTTACAATCATGCTCTACACTAAATGAAATTGGAGTTTTATTTAGTAGAGAATCTCTATTACTTTCAACAAGATAGACAATAGCTTGTGGAGAAATAAATCAGAGAATAGACTCTTTTCTTTCTTTGTCTCTGACTCCTCCTTGATTCAAAAGGAGTGTCAATTTTCTTCCTTTTTTTCACCATTAGAAGAATCAACATTATTGCAAGAACTTGGTTCACTTTGGGGATCATTTTCAAATCTTGAATTATTGAGAAACTTATTCTCAAAAAATTCAACATCTCTTGATTCTACAATCACATTAGAACCAAGATCAAGTAATCTATAGGTTCTAGAATTTTCAACATAGCCAATGAACACACTTTTAAGTGCTCTAGGTCTCAATTTTATTTTTTTATTCTTTGGGACTCTATAATAAGTTATACATCCCCAAACTTTTAGATAACTCAAGTTTGGTTTTCTTCCCTTCCACAACTCATATGGAGACACTTTAGTCTTCAAGGAGGGAATGCGATTATGCACATAACATGCAGTCAATAAAGTTTCACCCCACAAATGCACACCAGAACTTAAAATCATGGCTTTTACCATATCTTCCAAAGTTCTATTTTTCCTTTCACCCAATTGTGGAGTATAAGGAGCACTTGTTTGTTGTATAATACCATTATTTTCACAAAAAAAATAAGAATTCGGTAGGAAAATATTCACCACCTCTATCACTTCTCAGTACTTTGATTTTTCCACTTAATTAATTTTCAACAAGAGATTTAAATGTCTTAAACATATAAAAGGTTTCATCTTTTGTTTTCATCAAATATGCATGTACATGTCTTGAGCAATCATCAATGAAAGTGATGAAGTGTCTATTACTGTGACGGCCCCACTTTCCCCTAAGGCGAACCAAAGGGTTCGGCGGACCGCCTATCCAGCTCTTGTCAGGACTCACTCAAACTCTTCAAAAGAAATAAGAAATAACCTCGAGGATAAAAAAAAACAATTCCTAAACTTGAAACGCATACTTACATTCATTTTTATCTCAAAATAATATACAATCCCAAATAAAACGAAAGTTCTCAGTTCTTAATACATCTAACCATATTCAAGCACTAGGGCGAGAACCATTACAAAAATTCAAAAGAACTAGACTAGGCTAGTCTGTACAGATCTCTTGTCCTTGCTCGCATCCCCTGTTAAGAAAAACAAAACAAACGGAATGAGTTAAAAGTTCAGTGAGGTTCCAGACACATAATTAACTTAAACAAGGACATTAGTCATGTAATAACAAGTAATCCATGAAACAATTACAATATAAAACAATGATAACACATTCATTAAAAGGATACATGCTCACATGGAACCTTTCATTCTTTCATTCACCTTTCATTTCCTTATTCCTCCAATCGTTTTAAAATGCATTTTGTACGTGAAAACCCCTCCATTGACATTGTCACTTATTCATTAATTTCATTCTTCCCCCTTTTGGACATTGGCCAGACTCCACCCGACAACGTGATAATACTCGAGTATACCAAACATTCACCCAGGGTCACCAAATCGCCCGACCGAGTCCGCTTCTGGCTCGAGTCGGCAGACAACAAAGGGCAAGGGCCCAGTTCAGCCAAACGGCTTACATTCATGCGCAACTATTATTTAATCATTTAATCATTGAAAATTTCACATTCATTTAGGTCGAGTGCGATAAAGTACACACTCGCCTAGTAAAATTCATTTTAACAGTCATTGATAACATTGAACATTTAATCATACATCCACAACAAGCCACATAGTCAATGAAAACATAACATACAAAGAACACTCACCTATTTAAGCAAAATAACGTCCAAAGTATCCTTCCGGATACACCCTCAATCACCAAGGAACCCTAATATAATCAAAACAACACATTATGCTTCAACCATCAAAGATTTAAGTGATTCAAAAAAATTCGAATACGTACTAGTACAAAGTATAAATATGGTTTTGGTAGTGAAAAGAGTACATTTAAACCACAGGACATAAGTAAAATATTTGTAAAACTTATACTCACTCGTAAAATTTTAAAATCTCCATTCGAGTCGAAGTGACAAAGAAAACGTATTTCTATTAGTCGTAAATTTTATTTTTCCAAGGGTACAAGTTTCGGCTAAGTTCTAGCTTATATACCTCGATAAAAGAAGACGCAAATATCCTAGATGGTTCACGTGGTATTCTCTTTCAAGCCTTACTCGAGTCGCAAGTAAATCTACCTAGCCCTTGAGCGTAAATTTGGGCAGCTCGCCCTTTGTATTTACCTATTTTCCAGCCATTTATGGCTTCATTCTTTTCCTCAACCAGTCCCAAAGTCACACACAAAATAATCTCATTTCAATAGCCGTTCAATAATTTCAATGTCATACAAGTACAAAATCAAGCTAGGAACATGTCCGGAAATGAAGTTTAAGTCAAAAAACAAAAGACAGATTTGACGTCACTTAGCGTATCGGACACAACCGAAGCTACGCTTATCAGACTGGTGTGAAATTTATACCGTTTCGAAGCTAAGATAAAGGGCTACAACTTTGATGAAGATCACTCAATCCAGTTCGTAATGTATCCAGGTTAAAATTTAAAAGTACAGAACCAGAATCTCACAATCAGGCTAGTTAACCGCACTATGCGTAAATGACAATAACTCAGGCTACCGAAGTCCGATTGAGGCTTTTTCAGGGCCATTGGACAGCTAAGACATAGCACTACAACTTCTATGTTTTGGCCAACTGCTAATTCAGTACGGATTAGGGTGAACAGGCTCGGTCAGATTGGTGAAATGTCAACACTGTCCACAGAGCCCTATGGCAGTTAGGAGTATTTTTGTCTTTTCACATGCTACCACTCTCGGATTGAGGTGAAATTTTACAGACAGCTATAAAACATCATTTCCTACAACTTTAATGTTTTGAGCTAATCCCAATTCTGCCTTCATCATGGCCGAATGACACTAGTCAGAACAGGGCAAGATGAAAACCCTAAAACTGGAATTTGTGCACATAAGTTGAAATTTGTTTAGGTAACCAAAACTAGCATACCAAAGCTTCATTTCATCCAATATAAAGCTATCATTCCATGACCAACCATTACTCATCTCATGAAGGCAGAAAAATCACCAAAAAAACTGAAATTTCCATAATACTACTTCAAACTATGAAATATGCTCATAAAACTACCAAAACTACAACTTTAAACCACTAATTGGCAACTATTAGAAACAAAGAGGGATTTTGCAAGCAAGGTACCTTGGATCCTCAAGAAAGATGGTGGCTTAGAGTTCTTCTTCCCAAATTAGCTCCACGAACACCTTGGAAACTACCCTATCTAGCACTTTTATGGAGTAATTTGCGATTTAATCGGTTGGAACTTAAGATTTGGACAAGAAATTGAAGAACAAGATGAAGGTTTTTCTCTCTTCTCTCCTCTCTATGGTTCGGCCAACTTGAGGAAGAAATGAAGATGATTTTGGTCAAAATTTGAGTTTTAGGAAAGTTAAAAACCTTGGTCAAAAGTCCAAGTTCCAATAGTTTTGTGACAAATGGTCCTTTAGGGTTTCAATCCTATCCTTTTGTCTACCAATGGTAATTTATCTAGCTAACTTCTAATTGTCTCCTAGCACCTTGCAAAATAATAACACTTAGCACAAAAATCACTTAATCACCAAAATTTTATCGCACTAGCGGGTCCCACGTCTATAATGCGTTTCAAATTTAACGTACACTAACTTATAATAGGAAAATTATTTAAAACTGTACTTGCTTATAAAAATGCATAGAAACTTTAATATTTTAAAGGCAAGTATAAAAATGTAGCCACAAATAAAATAATGCCTAGAAAATGTGAAATTTTTCGGGTTCTCACAATTACCACCTCTTGTTAAAATTTCATTCAACTCACAAACATCCGAATGCACAAGATCAAACATTGTGAGTTTCTTTCAACTTTTGGAAAAGGCAATCTTGTTATCTTGGTTTGACCACATGTTTCACACTTCTTATTCACATTGTCACTAAATGAAATTAGACCATTTTTAGATATATGTTGTAGCACTTTTGTGATTAACATGTTTTAATCTACCATGCCACAAAGAATAAGAAGAATCAAAAAAGTAAAAAGAAATATCAACAATCTTATTGATACTCAATTTAAACATGCCATTATAAGAGTTGTTGTTTCCAACAAATACATCATTCTTGAACAATATCACTTTGTTGGCCTCTAGTACAACCTTCAACCCTTTCTTGTTAAGAACATCAGCAGAGACAAGATTTTTTACAATATCTGCAACATAAAGTACATTAGTGAGGACTAATTTCTTGTCGAAAGTGAATTGGATATTCACACAACATTTGCCATACACTTTATCCCTTACACCATTTGCCATCACTTCAGATCCTTCAAGAATTTCATGATCGTTGAAAGGACTCTTGTCATTGCACACATGAATAGCTGCACCAGAATGATACCACCAATCCTTGAAAAAATTAGGTGTGGTCGTGTTCACTTCAGTCACCGTACCAAGTGACATTATAGCACATCATAGCAATGATTTTTGAAATTTCGTCAACAAGATTTGCAGTTGAAGCACCACTAGTCTTTTGTTTCTTGTCATACCTGTATTTAGATTTGTAATGGCCTTTTTTGCCACAATTATAGAAATTTCTCTTTGTCTTTTTATTGTCCTTAGAATTAGCATTTTCAGGTTTCTTCTTTTTGAAATTGAAAGACTTTCTTTCATCTACAAATTTCATTTTAGACTCATTCTCCACTTTCACTTTAGATTCACTATTCACATCTTTCTTTTGAAGATTTCTAGCATCTTCTTCAATCTTTAGATGTTTCAAAACACCATTTAAAGTCAAAATTTCAGAAGTATGGAGCAATTTCTTTTGGCAACTTGGCAATAATAGCCCCCACTTGAAATGTTTTTGAAATTTCAACACTTAAATCTTTGAGTTTTGAAACAATCACTGGCAAATTTTGAATTTGATCAAGAATTGGAGAATTGTCTATAAATTTGAACTTAAAGTATTTTTTCATAAGAAACTGATGCGAACTCAAATCTCCAAACTCCTGCTCTTGAAGAAATGAATTACACAGGCAGCAGAAGGATCTATCTTGATCAGGTTATGGGTACAAAAGACAGACTCTAAACCAATCAAGGACGACTCGAGATTGTTTAGAACGGTAAAAAGGCACCACAATTCAACGTGATCTTGAATTAATAAGTCAAAACTTGAACAAAGAAGACACGACTCACTTTATACCAAGGAACGTTCCCAAGGAACAAGAAAGAAAAAACTCTCAAAATTTATTCATCATCTGACTTGACTATAAAAAACTTTGACACTTGAGCCTTATTTATAGTTTGGAAACAATTAACTATTTTCCTAAAACTCTAATTCGACTAGAATAGGAAACTAATTAACTCAAATTGGCTTAACTATGGCCAACATGACCTTAGCTTTTATTATATGAAACTAACGACTCAACATTAACTAATTAATCACCTACTATTTGCATGAAATAGCGAAATACATGTGGCCAAACAACATATAATAGTTATAAGCTAAAATAATGGTAAACTATGTAAAACTGCTCCAAACCAAGGAAAGAATCTGGATTTGTTGAGTTTCAATGGATCAGCCACTCTTTTATCTTGAATCATCTTTAGAATTTAATGCCATTGATCACATGTTCATATCATTCCACTCCTCTTAAAAGCGATTTACCCTCAAATCGACAGATTGGAGAAAATGCAGCATTTCGAGCAACACTTCATGCAAGCATATCACGTTGCATGGCGCATATGCAAGTGTAAGGAATTCACGAGCAAAGTTTTCAACCAAGGGATGTACCAATGTATCCGAAACTGATTGTAGCGCCACTTTACTCTGAGATGTTTACAAACAATCTCTATAACCACTCTCATGAACTCTTTGTCGCGGATTGTAAATTCAACACCTACAAAAGAAATTAAATAATAAGTACTTGCAGGTATGAAATCACTTGAAAACTTACCATTTGTATCTACTAGATAGGGATCTTCATAGCGATGCTCAAGTAGACTAGAAAAACTTCTAATCTAGTTATGTAAGGTAGTACTGGTATCAGAGCTTGGTCTCCTAGAGATTAAGCTCAATCGGTTTGGGAGTAAAAATGACAACCAACAATGCCATGTTCTTTGAGGGACAATCTGTCACTAGACCTCCAATGTTCAATGGGTCAAACTATGTGAGTTGGAAGGAGAGGATGATCATTTTCTTACAATCTATTGATATTGAGTTATGGTTTATTATTAATGAGGGTCCATATGATGCTTCTATTATTGATGATAATACTCATAGGTCGAGACCAAAAACAAGAAGTGAGTTGACTGCTGAAGATAGAACTCATCTTACTCTAAATGCCAAGGCTATGAATGTTTTATATAGTGCTCTAGATTCAAATGAGTCCATTAGAGTCAAAGGCTGCAGATCTGCAAAAGAAATTTGGGATAAACTTAGAGAAATCCATGAAAGAAGCGAGAATGTGAGAGAACAAAATAAGTCCATCCTGGTCACTAAGTATGAATCTTTTATGATGGAACCTCATGAAAACATTGACAAGATGTACTGCAGATTCAATGATCTTATCAAGGATTTAGAAGTGCTTGAGAAGAACTACTCTCTAGGTGAGAAAAAAAGAAAAATTCTGAATGCCTTATCAAAGGATTGGGAGAGTAAAGTGACTGCCATAGAGGAAGCTAAAGATCTAAATATCCTACCTATTAAATCTCTTATTAACTCTCCAACCTCTTATGAGCTGAAACTCAAATCCAAGGTACAGGAAGAAGAAGACACTGAGATAAGGAGGAGTATTGCTTTGAAAGCTTCACAAGATGAAGATGATACAGCCTCCCTGGATGGAGAAGACATGGAAGGCGATGACAGTGACATCGCACTCATCACAAGAGGCTTCAAAAGAATACTCAACAAGAGGAGATTCAGAAAAGGTGGTCCGAGCAATTCCTTCCCGAATCAGTCCAATAACTTGAGAAATAAAGGGAAACTAGAGTTTAACAAAAAGCAAACTGATAAGTGCTTTGAATGCGGCCAACCTGGACATTATGCAAATGAGTGTCCAATAAAAAGGGAGAAGGAGAGCAAGGTCAAACGAAAATCAAGGTTCAACAATTTTCAGATCACTTGGAATGACTGCAATTCAGAAGGAGAAGTCGAAGAAGAAGACGAATCTGCCCAAGTGGCCTTCATGGCCATTGGTGATGAAGAGGTAACTACGTGTAACTCTCTAACTGATAGTGACAGTGAATCTGATGATGATGTTAATTCGTTTTTAGAAAAAATGCATAACAGTTTGAAAGAATCCTATGTCAGAAACAAGGAATTAAAACAGAAGATCAGTTTTTTAATTCAAGACAATGCAAATCTTTATCGACAAAACAAACACTTGAAAAATGAAAATGAGAATCTGAAAAGGATTGAATTAGATTTGCATGCTAAACTCAACAGAAAAATAAATGTCTGTGACATACTAAAAAATGAACAAAATTGTTTGAAAAGAATAATGAATGATCTTGGCCAGTGGCTTCAATATCAGAAACAGAATTACTTTCAAAGGAATGTTAAAAAATCTTACTCTAGCACTCATCAGAATAAGTTAAATTATCAGGCAAATGATTTTACCATCTATAGGAGATGTCAAGTCAGTTTTGTTAAACCAGTTCATTTGAATGATCCATCAACTATGTGCAACTTTTGTTGTCAATTTGGTCACATGAATAGCAATTGTCATGTTAAGAAAAACATGAGAAATGGTATGAGATGCATGTGGATGGTTAGACATAATGCTAACTCTCAAGGACCCAAAAAGTAATGGGTACCAAATATTATCTTGTGGATTTTTGTGTAGGTGAACTTGGTAAACATTGTTAAAGAATCAAAATGGTTCATAGATAGTGGATGTTCAAGACATATGACCGGTGATGCATCACAGTTTATCAAGCTCAAGCCAAAAGCAAGTTGAAAGGTAACTTTTGGAGATGATAATAAAGCCAAAACTGTTGGAATTGGTGATGTTGGTAAGAATGGTCAAACTTTTATTCATAATGTCCTTTTAGTTGACAACCTGAGCTATAACTTACTAGGTGTTAACCAATTATGTGATAGGAACCTGGTTGTGTTATTTAAAAAACATGAATGCCTTGTTCTTGACTCAAAGTTCAACATTATTTTTAAAGGAAAAAAAGTTAATGACATTTATGTAGTTATTCTTGAAAAAAATTGATTCTTCAAGCCTTAGTTGTCTCAAAGTAGCAAATGAGGATCCCTGGTTGTGGCACAGAAGGCTTTGTCATTTCAATATGGATTTGTTAAAAGAGATTTCCAAAAAAGAACTGGTTAGAGGGCTTCCAAAACTCAACTTTAGTAAAGACCGTATCTGTGATGCTTGCCAATTTGGAAAACAAGTCAAGGTATCTTTCAAACCCAAGAAATGTGTTTCTACTACAAAGCCCTTAGAACTCTTACATCTTGATCTTTTTGGTCCTACTTAAACCACAAGCCTAGATGGCAAAAGATTTTCTTTTGTTGTTGTTGATGACTATTCTAGATACACTTGGGTGATGTTTCTTGCACACAAAGATGATGCTTTCAAAAACTTTGTTTCACTGTTTGGTAAGGTTCAGAATCTAATTGGTTTGAAAATCATAAAAATTCGAAGTGACAACGGCACAGAATTTCATTTTTGTGGCTTTTCAGAATTTTGTGACAACAATGGCATTACACATGAGTTTTCTATTGCTAGAGTTCCCCAGCAAAATGGAGTGGTTGAAAGAAAGAATAGAACTCTTCAAGAGGCTGCTAGAACCATGCTTAGTGAATGCAATTTACCAAAGTACTTTTGGGCTGAAACTATAAACACTGCCTGCTATACCATGAACAGAGTTCTTTTAAAACCAATTTTGAACAAAACTTCGTATGAGCTGTTGTTTGATAAAAAGCCTGTTGTTGGTTATTTTAAAGTCTTTGGTTGCAAATGCTTCATTCTAAACATCAAGGAGCATCTTGGTAAGTTTGATAAAAAATCTGATGAGGGGATCTTTTTGGGATACTGCGAAAATAAGAGAGGTTTTAGAGTTTATAATCGTAGAACTCTGGTTATAGAGGAAGCTATACATATTGCTTTCGATGAATCTAATGGTGACATTTCCATGAGTTGTGGTGAAGATGATGATGCAGGTGCTCAAGAAGAACTGAAGAAGCTAACAATGAGTAACCAAGGCATAGCTTCATCAGAAAATGTTTCAAAAGAAGGTGAAAATCAAGACAGTCCAGCTAGGGAAGACAATGACAGAGACACTGTCATTCCTAATGATCTTCCAAGAGTCTGAAAATTTGTCCAAAACCATCCTAAGGAACTTATCATTGGTGATCCATCCGAAAAGGTCAGAACACGTTCCTCTTCTACACAACTAATAGATAATTTTGCATTGGTCTCACATTTTGAGCCCAAAAATGTTATTGATGCATTGAAAGATGAGAAATGGATTTTAGCCATGGAAGATGAGTTACATCAATTTGAAAGAAACAAGATTTGGACATTAGTAGTTAGACCACAAGATCATCCTATCATTGGCACTAAGTGGGTATTTAGAAACAAGATGAATGACAAATGTGAGGTAGTTAGAAATAAGGCCAGATTGGTAGCTAAGGGATACACTCAAGAAGAAGGAATAGATTTTGATGAATCATTTGCACCCGTAACTAGGTTAGAATCTATTAGAATGTTTTTGACTTTTTCATGTTTCAAGAATTTTAAATTATTTCAAATAGATGTTAAAAGTGCTTTCTTAAATGGTTTTATAGATCAAGAAGTTTATGTTGATCAACCTCCTGGTTTTGAAAATGAAATTTATCCAAATCATGTTTTTAAACTCTCAAAAGCTTTATATGGATTAAAACAAACTCCAAGAGCATGGTATGAACGTTTGAGTGATTTTTTAATTGAAAATGGCTTCAAAAGAGGTATAGTGGACACTACTCTTTTCACTAAATAAAGTTCACGTGATCTTCTAATTGTACAAATATATGTGGATGATATTATATTTGGAGCTACTAATGAGAGCTTGTGCAAGGACTTTTCCAAAATCATGCAAAAAGAGTTTGAAATGAGCATGATGGGAGAATTAAATTTCTTCCTTGGATTCCAAGTGACACAAACCCAAGATGGAACATTCATCAATCAAACCAAATACACCAAGGAACTGCTAAAAAGATTTGGAATGGAGGACTCAAAGCAAGTTGGAACACCCATATGCACATCTACCAAGTTTGACAAAGATGAAGAAGGTACAAAAGTTGATGAAAAGAAATATAGAGATATGATTGGTAGTTTACTTTACTTAACAGCTAGTAGGCCTAATATCATGTTTGTTGTGTGCTTGTGTGCTCGTTTTCAGTCTTGTCCAAAGGAATCACATTTAAATGCGGTAAAAAGAATCTTTAGATATTTAAAAGGAACTCTGAATTTTGGCCTTTGGTATCCTAAGTGTCATGAACTTCCCTTATGTGGATTCTCTGATGCTGATTTTGGTGGCTGTAGAGTAGATAGAAAAAGTACATCTGGTATATGTAACTTCTTTGGAAATTACTTAGTATCCTGGTTCAACAAGAAACAAAATGCTATTTCATTGTCTACAACCGAAGCAGAATATGTTGCTGCTGGTGCTTGCTGTGCTCAATTGTTGTGGGTGAAAAACACATTAAATGATTTTGGTTTAGTGTATAATTGTGTGCCTATGTTTTGTGACAACACTAGTGCCATCAATTTGACAAAGAATCCCATTCAACATTCTCGGACCAAGCACATAGACATTAAGCATCACTTCATTCGCGATCTTGTCCACAAGGGTAAAGTTTGTGTTCAATATGTTTGTTCTAAAGATCAAATTGCTGATATCCTCTCCAAAGCCCTTCCACTAAATCAATTTGTGTATCTGAGAACAAAATTGGGTGTTTCAGAAAAAATTCTCTAAGTTTCTCTTTGGTCACTCTTTATCGGATGTCCGATGGATTAGAACGGACGTCCGACAGTGTTCTTCATCCCTTCTCCAGAAAAATTCGGGTTCGGACGGTTGCGTCGGACGCGTCACTTCTTTCGGCCGTCCGACACTCAAAAATTGCTTCATATAAGAAAGTCACCTACCTCATTAAGTTCATTTACCCTCTTAGTCTCGGACGCAACCCTTCAGTTTTCTCTCAAAATTCAAAATTCAAATTATTCTCTCCTCTAATCAAGTTCCAAGAAATTGATTCAATTGACACCATTACACTCCTATTGCTGGTTATCTGGACTTAATAACCTCTTCCAACTTCCAACTGCCTCATAATTCCAATTCGCATCTGAAGCCCTAAGTTCTCAAAACTTACTCCTTGTGGTTGGTTCGTGCATTAGCATTAGTTCATATTGCATTCTTCATCTATCTCATACACTCTATACCAACCACTCCCTACATCAACATCCAACTACATTACATCATGGTTAGATTTAGAGGTGGTTCTACGGGGGTCGGACGCTCTTTTAGACTTAGGGATGAGGATATTGAAATTATAGAACCCTGCACCAAAGCATTCAAAAAGAAAACTGCAAATCGAAGTGGAAAGGTGAAGCAAACTGCTCAAAGGAAACGAGATGCTCCAACTGTTAAGCCATCTGATGAGCAGATGGAAGAGCATCACTTTGAAGAAAATCCAGTAAGTAGGAATGCAGTAGAAATAGAAGAGCCCACCCATGCTGAAGTAGCTGTCACGAAATCACCTGGGAGAAGAAAAAGATCTGCCCAAAAGAGAAGCACTGCTCAATCTAATGCAGAGAAAAATGCTGAGGATCAGCACATCCCTGAACCATCTACCAGAAAATCTCCACGGACAAGGTCTGAGGTTCAGAATACTGAGTCGTCTGCCAAGCAAACTGCAAAAAGGAAACGTTCTGCAAAGGAACCAGAGACTCAGCCTGCCAAGGAACCTACTCCTCTGCCAAAATTCATTGATGATGAGGCCAGAGACAGATTTGAGTTGGTCTCACAAAAGGGATTCATCACTCAAAGGACCATTTCTCCTTTTGAATTTCATAAGCTTGACCTCGAACCTATCATCAAACTTTTTGAGTTCCAAAAATGCATTCATCTTCTGTCCATCCCCAATACTTTTTACCCTGATATGCTTCATCAATTCTTTGCAAATCTTAGAAAGGGTAATTCACACACAGAACTCATCTCTAGGGTCAACTCTGTAGACATCACGTTAACTCCTGACATTGTGAACTCTATTCTGAAAACAAGAATTGAAAATGGTTTTAAAGGAAAAGTTGTAAATTTCTTTTCATATGAGGAATATCTTTCTGCTTATCATCATTTTTACGTTGCTAAACTCATGACCTATTTTCGATCGCACTTCAACACTCCTACTGAGGCAAGATTAGAAGATTTTAGCCCTCAGAACTTGATCACTTTTACCATCATTTCAAATCTGTTGGTGCCCACTGATGGCCATAGAACTGATGCGAACAAAATGGAGCTTTATCTATTTTACTGTTTTGTTGCAAAAATCAGAATTGACTTTGGATTTGTGATGTACAAATTTCTGCTCAAGATTAGCACTGATAGTCGTAGGAAACTTTCTTATAAAAAATTTCTGACTCTTATCTTTGCCCATTTTAAAATCCCTTTTACTGGAAAATCACCCAAAGACAGTGCCTCAACAGTTTTCTCACAAGCATATTTTGAAAGGAAGAATCTAAAATTTTTTGAGGGCCATTGGTGTTATAAGGAGACAGTTGCAGAGACTAGGAGAAAGAACCTTCACGAAATCCCTATCTCTCCTAGGACTCCCCGTGATCAATCCATGTATGTCTCTCCATTCACCATCCACCCTAGAAAATCAGCCAGCAAGTCACAATCTTCCAATTCTGAGGTCATCTCCTTGCTTGAGGACCTCAAACAGCATGTTCTGCTAATTGAAGATGGTCTCATGATGACCATGTCCCCTGCCCAGCAGTCTATTTTTATTGAAAAAAGGAATTTCCTTGTGCCTTTAATCCCTGAATTCAATGAAAATGCTCATCAAAAAAAGCCAAGACCTCAGCCCACAGAGCATACTCCTGGTACTGAAACCACTCCAAAAGCACATGCTTCCAGCTCTCAGCCCAAAGATAAAGGCAAGGCTCCTATAACTGAGTAGGCAACTGAAGAAGATGATGAAGAGACTGAGAAAGAAGACCAAGTGGATCCTAAGCAGTTTCGTCTAACTAGGAGAAGGCCTAGATCGTGTAAAATCACCATCTAGGCACTGCTAGGACACTGCACTTCATCATTAGAACAATAGTTCATCTTTTGCACTGAAAAACCTTTAGTATGCTATGTATTAAGGATCATATTCCTCTATTGGTCTGTAAAACTGGTGCTATTCTGTTAACTGATATTTTTTTATGATGTTTCTTCTATGAATGGATGTCTTTATCCTTTGCTGTGAATGATTCTGGTTGGCTTTTGCTGATTACTGCCTGTTTGGATTTTGCTGATTCTGGATGTATACTGATACTGTTGCTGTGATATTGTTGGATATATCTCGTCTGATTGATAATTCCTATTGGTTGTCTTATGATGACAAAAAAGGGGAGAAAATGGATATGGAACTTATAAGTGAGGGGGAGTTGCGACTACTCTTGACATGGAATCTATAAGTAAGGGGGAGTCGGTTTGAGGGAGAGTCGGTTTGAGGGGGAGTTACGAATACTCTCGCATTATGCAAGGGGGAGCTGCAATCAAAATTCTAAATTCCTTTTGCTCCATCCAATGTTTTGTCATCATCAAAAAGGGGGAGATTGTATATCTCAGTCCATAACTTTTGATGATTACAAAACAATTAGATGTTACTAATATTCTTTGAAGAGATTGTTTCAGAAATTGAACAAAAACAAGGTCAAAGACTTGAAACCAAAATAGGATCAAAGTTTGATAAATTGCTGAAATAGCTGTCGGACGCACAAAAGGACCATATCGGACGGCCGACAACCATTGACCAGCTTCGGACGCATGAAGAACTCACACTCGGACATCCGAAGATAATAAGTCAAGTCTTCTATGATCACTGATCTCGATCGGACACACAATACCTCAGTACCGGACGTCCGACAAACGTTGCGGTACTTCGGACGCAATACACTGAGAGCACCGGACGTCCGAAAGAAATGAAGAAGGATTTGCAAGTTTATATCTTACCTTCGGACGTATATTGTGGAAGGACCGGACGTCCTAAGAATTTCAAGAAAATATCTTGAACTCACTGTTTTCGTTCGGACGCAGAAAATCAGAGTACCGGACGTCCGACACCATCAACAGCTAGTTGACTCTTCAGCTGCCTTCTATCCGTTGATAGCATTAATTGAAAATTTTTTTATCTCCTATCAATAGAAAATAGTCAACTACTTCAAAACTGTGACGCCCCCGCTTCTCCCAAGGGCGAACCCTAGGGTATCGGCGGGACGCCTGCCTAACTCGCGTCAGGATTCAAAATTTCAAAACAATAAAACTAGATAAACCTACAAGCTTACTATTCACAATATATCTAACGCCAAAAGAGTTCTATTTACATCTTCAAAAGTATCGAGTCAAACCACTCTAAGACATTATAATAACAACCAACAGAAGGTAGACCCTAAGGAGGGTCCTTATACAAACCACCAAAACAAAAACAAACATCCTAACTGTCCGACTATTACAATCAAACCTAACTATACTAGTGAAGGTGCCAAAAAGTTCCCCGCGTCGTCCCCTGCTAAGGAAAACAAAGGAAACGGGGTAAACTAGAAGCTTAGTAAGTAAACAGGGGTAAAAGCGTAAAATTTCACATTTAAAGAAACAGCTATTCCACAAAATGTCAAGTCAAGCACAAAAGTAACAATACAAAGGAAGGATACAGGTTTGCTCTAAAGCCAAGTCATTTGCCATGCGTGATCTCCTGTCGACACTCCGTCGACCACCGTAGAACTCCACCTTATCACCCTCACTGGCCAGTCACCTCACAAACTTGCCCGGGCGAACGAAATCACAAACTTGAGCTTGAGTCACAAGCTCGGGTCACAAACTTGGTTCACAACTGGAACCTACGAGCTTGGTGACCTCAGACTAGGTTGGACTGGCTCCGACCAAACCCTGACCGGCTCGAATAGTCCATCCAGGTCTTGAGATCGGGCCCACAACTTCAACATATTTCACGAACTCACGAAAGTCACCCCGAGCTCCAAGCTCAAGGGGTTCAGCACCAAAATGATTCATAAATACATATCTCATGGAGAAACATAGGTACAAACTAGGGTTTACGTCGAGTGTGATAAGGTACACCCTCGCCTAAGTCCCCTTTTCACGTCAAAACACATAAGCAGTTTACACACATAAACGGCCTGAATACTTACTCAAAATACAAAAGTAGTACAAGAGCAAAATCACTTCGCACGAGTTCGCTAGTAGTGGGCCCCACCGGCTCCGCCTAGCTCACCACTGTCTGAAATAGAAGATTGTAGTACATATTATGACAAACGGCCACTAACAAGCCCAAAACAAGCAAAACGGCAAAATCGGCACATGCAAGTGCGGAAATGGCAAAATGGGCGCACGCGCGCGCGCGGAACGACAAACGGAAATGGCCAAATCTGCTATCTTAAACTGTTTAAATCAAAAGTTATGCTAGGAATTTCGGATCAAGATGAGCGAGATGCTGTTTCGAAGCTATGAGGAAGGGCTACAATTCTCCTTAAGATACCTTAATCTAGATCTGAATGGAAGCAGGTCGAAATTATGGAAAACAGTACCAGAAATTTTCGTCTTAGTGTGACGAATAGGGTTTGTTTGCTGGACCATAACTCACAGCTCACAAATCCAAAACAAAAAATTCCAAAGGCGTTGGAAAGCTAGGACATAAGGCTATAACTTTCATGTTTGGACCAAAAGCTGAATCAATACAGAGCATGGAGGAAAATGGATCCAAACATTCCTGTCAGAACTGTCCAAGGCAGTTCTGACAACCGATATTGTTTTGGTCATAACTGGAGCTACGGGACTCGGATTTGGATGAACTTTATACTTCTTCGAAGCGAACAGAAAGGGATACAATGTTGAAGAAGGCCACTCAATCCAGTTTGTAGTGAAACTGGGTCAAAATGTCAATGTACCAAACCAGAACCGTAAAAACAGGTTACCAAACCGCATTCTGGTTAACGAACCGTAATTCAAGCTACCTAAGTCCAAATCAAGTGATTCCAAAGCCATCCGAAAGCTAAGAAACCAGGATATATTTCTTAAGAAGATGTGAACAACCAAATCAGAAATATTTCCAACCAAATTAACCAATTACAGAAGCAATTATCAAGTTCGGATAGAAACAGGGCAGTAGGGGTATTTCGGTCTTTTCACTGGCTACATTGCTCCGATTGACTAAGATTTTGTAGCCATCTCTAAAATATCATTCCCTACAACTTTCATGTTTTAATCCAAGGCTAATTCGGCCACTAACTATGATGAACAGTGTCGGGCAGAAAGGGGGTAATCGAAACCCTAATTCCGAAATTTTCCGTTCAATGCGGAAATTTTTCGTAAATAGCCGCTATCTTAACACTAAGGCTTCATTCTAAACCATTTCCAACCATCATACATGGCCACATAATATTAATCATATGAAACAGAAAAATCCCATATAAATAGAAAAATTCACCAATCTTAACTAAAATCAAGAAATAATCCACCAAATCACACTTATAACCACCACAAGTCATTAATTAACCATCATTAGATAGAAGAGAGGGGTTCCATAGTCACTCACCTTATCAACACAAGAAAAGGAGTAACTTTGCATTTTAATCTCCCAAACCACTTCACTAATCACCTCACAATCACTAAGAGAGAGGTTTTTATGGAGAGTTTTCAAGTTTAATCGGTTAGTTTGTTGAATTGGGCAAGATTGGAGCAAGAAATTTGGAGAGGTTTTTCTTCTTTTGCTTGGAGAGAGAGTCGGCCACAAAGCTTGGAAAATGAAGTGATTTTAATCCATTTGTTTTTGTTTATTTAGTCAAATGGTAAAAGGATGAATAGTGGTCAAGAATCAAGACTTAATCTCTAAGTGACACTTGTCACTATAATTAATACATGGTTATCCTTTTGTCTCTCTCCACTCTCATCCATATAACAACCTCTAATTATCTCTTAGCACCTGGTAACATAAACCCGGTATCCAAAACTTAACCTAACTGGCCGAATTTTACCGAACTTTCCGCACTAATGGGTCTCGCGTCCGATATATGTTCTTAATTTCTCAAAAACTAACTGATACTAGAAAAATCATCTAAAAACTATATTTACTCGATAAAATTATCTGGGGAATTTTCTAATAAAGAAAATGTCGAAAAGGCGGGCGATCAATAAAATAAACCCTAGGAACGTAGAAAATTTTCGGGTTCTCGCACTCATTCTTTCGGGGCGTCACAACCTCCCCCATTTAGAACAATTTCGTTCTCGAAATTGATACCTTTATTTGCGAACCGAAATTGCAGGGTTACAAGAATATGTGTCGTCAGGGTCTATTCAACACTGGCGGTGCACCGATATGAAAGGGCGTACCTTCGATGCTCGCCGAAGGGTCAATCACCTCTTGACCCATTGCGTAAACTCTAACTGGTCCTTTGGGTCAATTTTCCCCTGCATTTGACGGCTTAGTTGTAGCCCCTTTAGTCGGTGGCTTAGGTTTCTCCTTTTGCATCTTAGGGCACTGGGCAATCAGATGTTCTGCACTACCACACTTATAGCATCTTCGGATCGAACTGTTCTTCCAACAGTTTTTGTCTGTGTGATTGGCACCACAAAAACCACAGATTGGCTTACTGCCCACACTTGGCCCTCCACGCTCGGCACTCCTCTGGGGCTCTTGCCCTACTCGACCTCTTCCAAAATTACCCTAGTTTAGGGTTCCTGCGGGTCGGAGACCATCTGTTCCTTGACTCCTCTTAGAAGGTGACTCACTTTGCGAACTCTGTCCAGTCACAAAATGGCTCGAATCGGGTTGTCTCCGTTTCTGATCATGAAAGGATTTTACCTGTCCCCTAGCTGTCTCAATCCGCTGTGCTTTTTCTAGCGCCTGGCTAAACGTGTCCAACTGAACAGCTGCTAGAGCCTCCTGGATCTCCACATTCAAGCCTTGGACAAAGCGGCGAATTCGCTTCTGCTCCGTTAGCTCCAATTCCAGGGCGAAGCGAGAGAGTTTTGTAAATTGAGTTTCATATTCCGCCACACTGGATGCCCCTTGGCGCAGGCGGATAAAATCATCCTCACGTCTCTCTTGTACAATAGGAGGTAAGTATTTTTCATTAAATTCTCGTGTAAAATTGACCCATGTCCAGGGGGTCTGTTCCCGCTCCCACTTGGCTCTAATCACATTCCACCAGGCTCGGACCGTCCCCTCAAACTGGAAAACAGCAAAAGATATCTGCCGCTCCTCCGAATACCTAAGTGCAGCAAATATATCTAACATACGGTCCATCCAGTTTTCTGCTAGGTCAGGATTAGGTCCACCTACAAACTTGGGAGGTGCAAATTTTTGGAACCGTTCTAAAGCACGGTCCTCTCCCTCGTGATTGCCTGGATTATTTCCAGGATTTCCTGTAATATTCTCATGGCTCTGACCCTGCTGGTCAACCATACGTTCTAACAAGTCAGCCATCCCGCTGGATGGCTGTAGCTACTTGATCTGGCTCTTGTTCTTGTTGCCTTTCAGGGCTTCGTCCTCGCCGTCTACCTCTACCTCAAGTACCGGAGGCCATTTAGGTGCAAAAGTCTATAGATCCAAGCATAACGTGTGCTTAGTAGTCAAACTAGAAATAAAATAAACAGACAAAACAAATACACGAAAGGCACGCAAAGGATAGGTGCAAAGGATAATACTCGAATATATACATTTATTTACAAACTCACACCAAAAGATATACACATTACCCGACCTCCAGTCGGTACAAAATCCAGTATACACACGAGCACTCCGGCTCCAAAAATCTAGGCAGTCAACCAGATAACAAAAGAAATTAGCCATGCCAGTTCTAACAAAAGTAATCTGCCAGCTAATCAAAAATACAAAAGCGACCCTAAACGCCTCCCCTAGGGCCCCGGTTCCCAACGGAACCTAAAGTATCTATCTCGCCTATTTGCTCTGGCCCGGTAGCTCGTGGTGGTGCTTTCGCGGCCATATCTAGTAAGACCCCGCAGTCAAACGTAATACTCCGGGCCCTCACCCTAAGCTACCTTTTCATAGCGAAGAGGTGCTGGTGTGTGTCTCGGAGGTCCCGCTCCAGGTCCCTAACGCGCAACGCCTGCCAGCGGCTAAACTCTCTAGCCTCCTCCAGCTGCGCCCTCAAAGTCTCGACCGTCCTGTCTAGGTGATAATTCTCGTCATCCACCGCTAAGACGACCTCGTCGGGATAGCCATATGTATACCAACATGCACAGGGTCGGCGTGACACCTGACCAAAGGGGGAATACAAAATGTAGGGCTCCCCAAGCCTCCTCCGATATCGGATCGCACGCTTACGCAACACCCGGTCCTCCGAGTCCCTCGCACCAGGAGGTCGTGGTCCCGATCCCACGCCACTAGGTCCAATACCACTAGAACTGTCTGAGTCCATACCTACAAACATTAATTCGTTAGTTAGTCGGCATTTCAGCCTAAAATATATCATTCATCTTAAAAGAATCGAATATGCCTAGTGCCTATCACGTATATCCCACTTGCCCACGTCCTCTAACCTAGGCGCTCTGATACCACCTGTGACGGCCCCGCTTCTCCCAAGGGCGAATCCTAGGGTATTGGAGGGACGCCAGCCAAACTCGCGCCAGGACTCAAAATTTCAAAACAATAAAATTAGATAAACCCACAAGCGTACTATTCACAATATATCTAACGCCAAAAGAGTTCTATTTACATCTTCAAAAGTATCGAGTCAAACCACTCTAAGACATTATAATAACAACCAACAGAAGGTAGACCCTAAGGAGGGTCCTTATACAAACCACCAAAACAAAAACAAACATCCTAACTGTCCGACTATTACAATCAAACCTAACTATACTAGTGAAGGTGCCAAGAAGTTCCCCGCGTCGTCCCCTGCTAAGGAAAACAAAGGAAACGGGGTAAGTTAGAAGCTTAGTAAGTAAACAGGGGTAAAAGCGTAAAATTTCACATTTAAAGAAACAGCTATTCCACAAAATGTCAAGTCAAGCACAAAAGTAACAATACAAAGGAAGGATACAGGTTGGCTCCAAAGCCAAGTCATTTGCCATGCGTGATCTCCTGTCGACACTCCGTCGACCATAAATAAGGTCCGTAGAACTCCACTTGTACACCCACCGAACACCTTATCACCCTCACTGGCCAGTCACCTCACAAACTTGCCCGGGCGAACGAAATCACTAACTTGAGCTTGAGTCACAAGCTCGGATCACAAACTTGATTCACAACTGGAACCTACGAGTTTGGTGACCTCAGACTAGGTTGGACTGGCTCCGACCAAGCCCCGGCCGGCTCGAATAGTCCATCCAGGTCTTGAGATCGGGCCCACAACTTCAACATATTTCACGAACTCACGAAAGTCACCCCGAGCTCCAAGCTCAAGGGGTTAAGCACCAAAATGATTCATATATACATATCTCATAGAGAAACATAGGTACAAACTAGGGTTTAGGTCGAGTGTGATAAGGTACACCCTCGCCTAAGTCCCCCTTTTCACGTCAAAACACATAAGCAGTTTACACACATAAACGGCCTGAATACTTACTCAAAATACAAAAGTAGTACAAGAGCAAAATCACTTCGCACGTGTTCGCTAGTAGTGGGCCCCACCGGCTCCGCCTAGCTCACCACTGTCTGAAATAGAAGATTGTAGCACATATTATCACAAACGGCCACTAACAAGCCCAAAACAAGCAAAACGGCAAAATCGGCACATGCAAGTGCGGAAATTGCAAAATGGGCGCACGCGCGCGCGCGGAACGGCAAACGGAAATAGCCAAATCTGCCATCTTAAACCGTTTTAATCAAAGGTTAGGCTAGGAATGTCGGATCAAGGTGAATGAGACTCCATTTTGAAGCTATGAGGAAGGGGTACAATTCTCCTGAAGACACCTTAATCTAGATCTGAATGGAAGCAGGTCGAAATTATGGAAAACAGTACCAGAAATTTTCATCTTAGGGTGACGAACAGGGTTTGTTTGCTGGACCATAACTCCCATCTCACAAATACAAATCAAGAAATTCCAAAGGCGTTGGAAAGCTAGAACATAAGGCTATAACTTTCATGTTTGTACCAAAAGCTAAATCAATACAGAGCATGGAGGAAACTGGGTCCAAACATTCCTGTCAGAACTGTCTAATTTCGAAGGCTGTTCTGACAATCGATCTTGTTTTGGTCATAACTGGAGCTACGGGACTCGGATTTGGATGAACTTTATACCAATTCGAAGCTAACCGAAAGGGCTAGAATGTTGAAGAAGGCCACGTAATCCAGTTTGTAGTGAAACTAGGTCAAAATGTCAATGTACCAAACCAGAACCGTAAAAACGGGTTACCAAACCGCATTCTGGTTAACGAACCGTAATTCAGGCTACCTAAGTCCAAATCAAGTGATTCCAAAGCCATCCGAATGCTAAGAAACCAGGGTACATTTATTAAGAAGATGTCAACAACCAAATCATAAGTATTCCCAACCAAATTAACCAATTACAGAAGCAATTATCAAGTTCGGATAGAAACAGGGCAGCAGGGGTATTTTGGTCTTTTCACTGGGTACATTGCTCCGATTGAGCTGAAATTTTGTAGCCATCTCTAAAATATCATTCCCTACAACTTTCATGTTTTAACCCAAGGATAATTTGACCTCTAACTATGATGAACAGTGCCAGGCAGAAAGGGGGTAATCGAAACCCTAATTCCGAAATTTTCCGTTCAATGCGGAAATTTTCCGCAAATAGCCGCTATCTTAACACTAAGGCTTCATTCTAAACCATTTACAACCATCATACATGGCCACATAATATTAATCATATGAAACAGAAAAATCCCGCATAAATAGAAAAATTCACCAATCTTAACTAAAATCAAGAATTAATCCACCAAATCATACTTATAACCACCACAAGTCATTAATTAACCATCATTAGATAGAAGAGAGGGGTTCCATAGTCACTCACCTTATCAACACAAGAAAATGAGTAACTTTGCACTTTAATCTCCCAAACCACTTCACTAATCACCTCACAATCACTAAGAGAGAGGCTTTTATGGAGAGTTTTCAAGTTTAATCGGTTAGTTTGTTGAATTGGGCAAGATTGGAGCAAGAAATTTGGAGAGGTTTTTCTTCTTTTGCTTGGAGAGAGAGTCGGCCACAAAGCTTGGAAAATGAAGTGATTTTAATCTATTTGTTTTTGTTTATTTAGTCAAATGGTAAAAGGATGAATAGTGGTCAAGAATCAAGACTTAATCGCTAAGTGACACTTGTCACTATAATTAATACATGGTTATCCTTTTGTCTCTCTCCACTCTCATCCATATAACAACCTCTAATTATCTCTTAGCACCTGGTAACATAAACCCGGTATCCAAAACTTAACCTAACTGGCCGAATTTTACCGAACTTTCCGCACTAATGGGTCCCACGTCCGATATATGTTCTTAATTTCTCAAAAACTAACGGATACTAGAAAAATCATCTAAAAACTATATTTACTCGATAAAATTATTTGGGGAATTTTCTAATAAAGAAAATGTCGAAAAGGCGGGCGATCAATAAAATAAACCCTAGGAACGTAGAAAATTTTCGGGCTCTCGCACTCATTCTTTCGGGGCGTCACAAAAACAACTTTGCACATTAAGTCTGTGAGGATTCGTAAAATTCCTTATATTTTTCTTAAAAATCCCCTTTTATTTGGAAATTATTACTTTATAATAGCCCTACTACTCAATCACCCCACAATAAGTGCAAATGAACCTAAAAAGTAGGGTTTCACTTTTCATTTTTTAAGTTAGCGTGAATTAGGGTTTTACGCCTATCCGTAGTGCGATTATCCGGTACGAAGTGTGGATCAAATTTGGTGACTAAAAGTGAGTTTTAGATGATATTAAGTGTGGGATTAGAAGTGGTAATAAGAAGATAGTGAATTATAAGTTAAAACCCTAGTATACGCGATTTAAGAAAAAAACGGTTAGAACCGACGAGTACTGTTCACTACCGATTGAACCCACCATTTGACCATCATTTTATCAAGTTAATCTCCTTATTCTTAGAGCCTAAATATCAGCCCAAATCTGATCATGTTGGCCGAATTTTTTGACCAAGAAAACAAGAGAAAAGAAAAAAACTTGAGATGGATTTTGGGGACGACAAGTGGTGGCCATCTATGGATTCTTGCCAAACTAATTTTTCTCCATACTTATCATAACAAAACACACAATTCCTCCCCATATCTTCCTACCAGCCGTGAGCAAGAGAGAGAGAGAGAGAACAACTTCAAATCATCTTGAGTTTGAACCATTTGAGTGAAACCAAGAAAAACTGTGAGAACCCAAGAATTTTCACGTTTTCTCAGCATTATTTTATTTCTTTGCCTACATTTTATACTTTCTTTGGAAATATTAAAATTTCTATGCATTTTTACAAGCAAGTACAGTTTTAAATTCATTTTCCTAGTATGAGTTAGTGTACGTTAATTTGAAGTGCGTTATAGACGTGGGACCCGCTAGTGCGATATAAGTTTGGTGACTAAGTGATTTTTGTGCTAAGTGTAATTATTTTACAAGGTGCTAGGAGATAATTAGAGGTTAGCAAGATAGATTAACCATTGGAAGAAAGAAAATAAGCTTGAACCATTAAAAGTGCCAAGTGTCGCGATACGATTGGAAGTTGGACTTGCTTAACTTTCTTTACCTTTACTAAAACCTTAATTTTGACCAATTTTTGCTTCATTCTTTCCTTTCTTGGCCGAGCTTCTTGAAGAGAAAAACCAAGGGAGAAAACTTCATTTGCCAACTTCAATTTGCTTCAATCTTGAGTTCTAACCAAGTAAGTTGCAAAATACACCATCAAAGTTGCTAGATAAGGAGGATTAAAGCTTCTAGTGGAGGGATTGGTGAAAGAAAAATCCTAAGTTATCATCTTTCTTGAGGTGTTAAGGTACTTTGCTTACAAACTTCCTCTTTGTTCATGCTAATGTCAAATTAGTGGTTTGTGGGGGTTAAATATGTTATTGTATAGAAGATTTTATGGTTTGAGGTAGAGTTAGATAAATTTCTGTTTTTTTTTTGGGAATTTTTCTGTTTTTATATGATAGTTATTGGTTGGCCATGAATGGTGGCTTGATATGGTGTAAAATGAAGCTTTTATATGTTAGTTGTGGTTGTTTACGAAAAATTTCGGTTTTGTGCGGAAATTCCAGTTTTAGGGTTCCAATTTGCCCTATTCTTCCCGGTTCTGTTTGACCATGTTAGAGGCTGAATCAGGCTTAGATCAAAACATAAAAGTTGTAGGAAATGATGTTAACTAGCTTTCTGAAATATTTCAGCTTAATCGGAGCAACGTATCCTGTGAAAAGACTGAAATACCCTGACTACCCTAGGTGAATCCAGTGAACAGTTTTGAATATTTCACAAATCTGGTCGTGTCTTTTCACCTTGATATGTACTGAATTAGTATTTATCCAAAACATGAAAGTTGTATTACTATGTCTTAACTTTCGAACGCCCCTGAGAACGCCCCAATCGGACTTCGGTAGCCTGAGTTATGGCCATTGAAACATAGTACGGTTAACTGGCCTGTTGGTAGGAATCTGGTTCTGTAAATTGGGAATATGACTTGGATACACTAGAAACTGGACTAAGTGTTCTTCATAAAAATTGTATCCCTCTGTCTTAGTTTCGAAACGGTATAAAGTGCACCTCAATCCGATAAGCGTAGCTTCGGTTGTGTCCGTTACGCAAAACAACGTCAAATCTGTCTTTTGTTTCTTGACTCAACCTTCATTTCCACACATGTTCCTAACTTGATTTTGTAATTGTGTGACTTAGAGCCTATGGAATGGCTATTGAAATGAGATAATTTTGTGTGTGACTTTGGGATTGATTGATGAAAAGAATGAAGTCATAAATGGCTGGAAAATAGGTAAATACAAAGGGCGTGCTGCCCAAATTTACGCTCGAGAACTAGGTCGATATACTTGCGACTTGATGTCCTTTGGTTTAAATGTACTCTTTTCACTACCAAAATCATATTTATACTTTGTACTAGTCCGTATTCGAATTTTCTTTGAATCACTTAAATCTTTGATGGTTGAAGCATAATGTATTCTTTTGATTATGTTAGGGTTCCTTGGTGATTGAGGGTGTTATCCGAAAGGATACTTTGGACGTTATTTTGCATAACTAGGTGAGTGTTCCTTGTTTGTTATATTCCCCTTGACTTCATGACTTCATGGCTTGCTATTAATGTTGGATAATGTGCTAAGTGGCCTCGATGATTGCCAAAACGAGTTTTCCAGGCGAGTGTGTACTTTATCGCACTCGACCTAAACGAATGTGAAATTTTTAATGATTGAATGATTGAACCGTTACTGGTGCATGAATGTAAGCCTTTTGGCTGAACTAGGCCCTGCCCTTCGTTACCGATCGACTCGAGCCAGAATCGGACTCGGTTGGGCGATATGGTGATCCTGGGTGAATGTTTGGTATACTCGAGTATTACCTTGTAGTCTGGTGGAGTCTGGCCAATGTCCAAGAGGGGGTGAATGAAATGAATGAACGAATGTCAATGCAAATGAGGGGTTTTACTTAATAAAATGCATTTTCAAATGATTGGAGGAATAAGGAAATGAAAGGAGAATGAATGAATGAATGAATGGCTCCCTGTGAGTAAGTAACCTTTTAATGAATGTGTTAGTATTGCTTTCTATTGTAAATGTTTCTTGAATTATTGGTTATTTATGGTTAAGCACGTTCGTCCATGAATCGGGTACTATAGTTGCTATAGTTATTGCCTCGAATCTGCATGTGGAAACCATTCTAGAAGTCCACCAGATCACAAAACTGGATTGACTCTAAAGGCGAGAGCTTCTCAAATCTGCTGAGCTTCACCCGTGGATCTATCTGTGAATCCATGTTGAGTCACTTTCCCAATTTTTTTTTATTTTGCTTTGTTTTCTGTTCTTGTGCTAATAAATGATGTAGCATATAAATAGGTAAACCTAGTTATTTTTCAGGATTCTCTACTCAACTTTTATTGGTATTTTTCAATAGATTGAGAATTTTCTCTCGTTATCTTCAATGATTGATTTGTGTTTAGGATTTAGTCCATGTAACTTTTTCCTTCAATTGGTACCAAAGCAAGCATCTCCTAGAATGGGCACTAATAATAGAAATAGTAACCCTAACCCTAATGATGGAGTTGAGGGTTTGACAACCACGATTGCTACATATACTACCTATTTGGGTGCTATAGATGTATGCTTGGATCGAATGAATGCATGTGATGAGCATATGGAGGGGATGCTAGAAGCCTTCATGAAGTGGATGGGATTGTCGGATAATCAAGATGTGATGACAACAGTGATCAAGTCAAGAGAATTTCTCAACAATGGCACTAAAATCAACATGAGTTGGCTTTTTCATGGGAATCTAAACTACAATGATAGCTCTTTGGACAATGACATCAATGTGACAAACCCTAACCCTAGGGATTGTCAAAACTATCCTGCTGAAGAATTTAAACTGAAGATGGATGTCCCAACGTTCATTGAAAATCTTGGGATCTTTGATTTCTTGGATTAGTTGGCTAAGATTGAGCAATTCTTCGATTGGATGGACATCTTGGAGGAAAAGCAAGTGGAGCTAATCACATGCGGCTCAAGACCGGTGCTTTCTATTGATGGTAGCAACTTCAAGTTATGTGATGGCAATAAGGATAGCAACCCGTTCGATCATGGATAAAGATGAAGCAATTGCTGATTGAGCATTCCTTTCAGCTAACTATGAATAGTACCTCTTCTTATAGTTTTAGCATTGTGCATAAGGTATTGGATCAACACTCGAGTATAACTCTAAATTTCTATGATTGTTGTGACAGCCCCACCTTACCCTAAGGCGAACCAAAGGGTTCGACGGACCGCCTGCCCAGCTCTCGCCAGGACTAACGGTTCGGTATAGAACGAACTAATACATCCCGAAACTTACCAACGCGGGTAAACAAATCAAAATGTTAAAATTACAAAAAAAAATAAAATCGAAGTCGGCTATGAATAGTAACCGACCCGTCAGAATCCAACCAAATACCAAGCAAACATTCCCATCTTGAAACTTAGCATTTACAAGCTAAAGTGGCATACAAAAGTATTCAAAAGTGGATACATGTCTGGTTTGCCAAATCAAAAGGAAAACAGTTCCCAAAAGTACATTTAGGATTTTAATACATGACTTATACAAAAGATATGTTCAACTAGCTCAATTTGGCAGCCATTTGTCAAATCCAGTCCAAAAGTATTTATTTTCCTGTAAGGAAAACAAAAAGGAACAGAAAGGGGTGAGCTTGCGCTCAATGAGGTACGAAACATATAGCAGAAAAATCATGGCATTTCACACTTAACAAATCAGATACACATGCCAGATGTAAAGTAAAGTAACTAATGATTCACATAGGAAGGATACAGGTGGCTCTCAGGAGCTAGCTTTCCAGCGTAGTACTTGATCCAAGCCGGTTGACTCTCCGTCAACGTATATAGAACCAACGTCCGTAGACCCCACTTTACACCGAATCCCGTTCACCAAACACCCCTTTACCGGGCCCGCTCACCGCAAACGAACAGAAATGGTAATACTCGAGTATACCGGAATCAAGGGTCTCAATACCCAAAGATCCCAAAACAGACTACCGTGGTTCGTTATCTAATCGTCCAGGCCCTTGCCGGCCCGACTCGAATAACTTAGCCACAGGATTTGAGCTCATAGGTCACAGAAATCCGAACAGATGCAGACACAGATAACAGATTCAAATTTTGCATAGTAAATTGGCATATGAACAGACAAGAGAACGAGTGTGATAAAGTACACCCTCGTCTCAAACAAATTAAACAGATTACAGAGCAGAAATCAAGTTAAACAGCAATGGAGGGGAGTGGTACACTCACCGATTCAAGTACAGATACCTCAAAAGTTTTCACTTCGGATTGGCTTTAATCGCCAAGAAAGCCTAAAATAATCAAAATAAACCAATTGAAGGTTTCATATCCAAAATCGAGTGAACGGAATGCACAAGTGAGGCTCGACTACACGTCGTACGCCTTGCCAAATAAATAGTAATGCAAGGGTGGAAAACATGATTTTCTTGGAAACGAAAAGGTAACATGAAGACCTAAGCGCAAACAACCCAAAAGCCCTTCGCTCAAATCACAAGTAAATCCAACTAGCCTTTAAGTAAAATTTCGGCAGCATATCCCTTGTGTTTACCTATTTTCCAGCCATCATGGCTTCATTAATTCCTCAAATCAGTCTCAACATCTCACACAAAATTCATCTCATTTCCCAAAAGCCGTTCACTAGGCTCAAAGTAGTACAAGTACAAAAGTTAGCTAGGAAATGACCGGAATGAAAACAATCCCTAAAACATGCAAACAAATACAAGGAGACTCGATAACGAGTCATAAACCAATGCCAAATATGACCCCAATAGGGTTCCATAAACATATACAAACATTAAAGAAACCAGAAAATTCGAACATGCAATTAACTTTGGCCCTGAAAAAAAAACAGGTTTTGACTTTACTTTGTGGTAATAGCACCAAATGGAATACGATTATCGGATGAGGGTACAAGACCCACCATTTCGAAGCTAAAAGACAGGGCTACAACTTCACAGAAGGTCACTCAACCCAGTTTTGAGTGCAAACAGATCAAAAATGCAAGATACTTCATCAACAACGTAAAACAGATTCACCAAAACGCATTCTAGCGGAAACATCATAAATCAGGCTCTACAAGTCCAAATCCAGAAATTCCAAAACCAACTGAAAGCTAAGAAACAGGGATAAATTTCATCAGAAGGCCTAAACAACCAATTCGGAAGAAATTCCAGCCAAAACAACCAATTACAGTCGCAAATCCCAATTTCGGGTAAAACCAGAACAGCAATAGTAATTTCGACTTTTCTCACTCTACGCTACTCCGATTGACCTGAAATTTTGTAGGAACCTCTAAAATGTCATTCCGTACAACTTTCATGTTTTAAGCCAAGGCCAATTCGGCCTCTATCTAGGACCAAAAAGTTCGGACAGAATGAAGAACCAAGAACCCTAATTTTCCAGAATTTCTTCCAAAACAGAAATTGATTGCAATTGTCCACTTTTTCCACCTTCTAGATGCCTGATATACCATTTCCAATCATCATATATAGCCACACAATCATGTTCATATTAAAACAGAAAAATCCCCAAAAATAATAAAAGTTCATCAATTCAACCACAACTCAAGATATAACCCATAAATTTGCATCTTATACAACCACTAAGCATGATTTAAGCATCAAATAAGGGAGGAGGGTGGTTCTTCATGACTTACCTTTAAAACAAGAGAGAGAGAGCTATGGGTCACCTCAACCTTCCAAATAACTTCACCAATCACCTCAAAATCACTAAGTGAAGAGGTTTTATGGAACAAAAGTAAGACTAAGTAGTTGTTTTGATGATTTGGAGCAAGATGAAATCAAGAACTTGGAGAGTTTTTTTTCTTCTTCTTGTCAAGAGAGGTTCGGCCACAAGCTTGGAAGAAATGGAAGATTTTTAGTCAATTTTTGGGTTTATGTAATAAATGGTAAAAGGATAAATAGTAAGTCAAATTGAAGATGGAATCTCTAAATGACACATGTCACTTTCATTAATTACTTGCCTAACTTTTGTCTCTCTCACACCAACCACTTGGTAACCTGTAAATATCTCATAACACCCGATAAAATAATTCCAGTATCCAAAACTTAACCTAGTTGCCCGAAATTTTCAGAACATTTCGCACTAGTGGGTCCCACGTCCGGTATACGTTCTTAATTTCTCAAAATCTATTCGATACTAGAAAAATCATCTAAAAACTATATCTGCTCCTTAAAATTATATAAAAAAAATTTTCAAATCACGAAAATGCAGAAAACAAGCCATGAAAAATTCTAAAACCTAGAAAATGAAAATTACGGGTTCTCACAATTGTTATCTTGAAATCATGTTGTGGAGTCTAAAATTAATTAGTTTATAGATATTTAGATGGCTTAAAAGGCAATATAAGTGACAAGATTTGTTGCCATAGTATATTTACTTTGTCTGAGACCCATAATTTGTCTATCAAAGCTGAATTGAGATTAGCATAAAAATGAAATTCTCGGGGTGAATCTTTTTGGGAGAATTTTGATACCACCCATACCCTTGTCTAAGATCATCAAAGCACCAATATCTAGAAAGATCGTGGAGCTAGTTACAAGGAGGACAAACATCCTGTGTTAGAGACCAAGGAACAACCCGATAGCAGAATGTCAACCTTCTTCCTCTGATACGAACGTCGCCAACCTTGTGACGAAACCCGTAAAAGATTAGCTTCAGGATCGACAAGAGGACACCAAGTTTGGAGCGGATGACCTCAACCCGTTAATCACGTGGTTAACGAACCTTGGTATAATGGTAGAAGACGCCACAACCTAGTGCGATTCTAGATTGATAAGTCACGAACACCTAGAGAAATTCTAAGGTATTCAAGAAGCCTTGGAGAAACCAAGAAAACTCTCAAAATCTGATTTATTGATTGAATGCCTAAAACCATTAGAAGTGTGGGCTATTTATAGCCTTACATAGAGATGAAAAACTAAATAATGTGGAACTAGTCTAGAATTGTGGGCTTGACTAAGACTAAGAATTGTAGGCTTGACTATTTCCATAAGACTAAGAATTGTGGGCTTGACCGAACCTTATGAGGTCATCCCTTAGGTAAATAAAGCAAGGCTATGGACCATTAAGCCCTTATTACAATGACTTAACTAAAACAGCAAATGTGACTAGAGAAGGGTCACGCATGGTTCTCTTTGACGTGCACTACATGGATGGCCTTCATTCCTTCATGCTCAAGTCCCTCAATGACCTTGGGGACAATTTCTTGGCCTTGTATCTCATGAACAAGCCCTTGGAGTTCCTCCCTCATCTTCTTAGCTCGTGCTCGAGTCACGGGTCCTAGGGGAACTCGAATAGTTCGCAATGGTGTCTCTTGGTTCGTATCATCCCCCTCCTCTTCAAAAGGATTTGTCCTCAAATCAGCTTCATCGTCTGCAAGAAAAGGAGATAGATCAGAGACATTGAATGTAGCGCTCACATTGTACTCACCGGGTAGGTCCAGTTTGTAAGCATTGTCATTGATGCGCTTGATGACTTGAAATGGCCCATCTCCTCGGGGAAATAATTTATTGCGCCTTTGGACTGGGAACCTTTCCTTGCGTAGATGTAACCACACCCAGTCACCAGGTTCAAACACAACGCGTTGGCGTCCCTTGTTAACCCGTTGAGCAACTTGGTCCATCCTTCGCTCAATGTTTAGGCGTACCTGCTCGTGTAATTTCTTGACAAAATCTGCTCGTTTAGCACCATCCATGTTAATGTGCTCAGAAGAAGGTAAAGGTGATAAGTCTAGTGGTGTTAAAGGGTTAAAACCATAGACTATTTCAAATGGTGAAAAATGAGTAGAACTATGCACCGTGCGATTGTATGCAAACTCAACATGGGGTAAACACTCTTCCCAGGTTCTAATGTTTTTTCTAATGATGGCACGCAAGAGTGTAGATAGTGTACGATTGACAACCTCAGTTTGGCCATCAGTTTGTGGGTGACTAGTAGTAGAAAATAGCAATTTGGTACCCAATTTTCCCCACAAAGTTTTCCAAAAGTAACTCAAAAATTTGACATCCCTATCAGAGACAATTGTCCTAGGCATGCCATGCAATCTAATGATTTCTTTGAAAAACAAATCAGCAATGTGCGATGCATCATCTGTTTTGTGACATGGTATAAAATGTGCCATTTTTTAAAATCTATCAACAACAACAAAGATGCTATCATTTCCTCTCTCTGACCATATCGGTCCAAGGTTCCTTAGGTACAGGTAAAGGACTATAAAGGCCATAGGGTTGAAGTTTAGACTTAGCTTTGTGGCAAGTGATGCATTTAGCCACCATTCGTTCCACATCTCGCTTCATCCTTGGCCAATGGAAGTGCTCTTGAAGGATAGCTAAGGTTTTAGCCAAGTCAAAATGTCCCATCAAGCCACCTAAATGTGCTTCCCTAACAAGTAAAGAGCGAATAGAGCAGTTAGGTATACACAGTCGATTGAGGTAGAAAAGAAATCCATCAAGGATGTAGAATTTACCTTGAGTTGCTGAACCACAAGAGTCATAAATACCTGAGAAATCTGGGTCATTGGTGTATATCTCTTTAACTAATTCAAATCCTAACAACCTTGCATCAAGTTGAGTGAGCAAAGAGTACCGGCGTGATAATGCATCAGCAACAACATTAGTTTTCCCCACTTTGTACTTAATCACATAAGGGAAGGTTTCATTAAATGCAATCCACCTAACATGACGCTTATTCAACTTGTGTTGTGACTTAATGTGCTTAAGCGACTCATGGTCAGTGTGTATGACAAATTCCCTTGGTCTCAAGTAATGTTGCCAAGTTTCTAAAGCACGGATTAAGGAGTACAACTCCTTATCATAAGTGGAATAGTTCAAAGTTGCCCCATTGAGTTTTTCACTAAAGTATGCAATTGGTTTGCCCTCTTGCATTAGGACAGCTCCAATACCCACCCCAGATGCATCACACTCTATTTCAAACATCTTGTCAAAGCATGGCAATACAAGTAGTGGTGCATGTGTGAGTTGATGTTTAAGTATTTGAAAAGCACGTTCTTGAGCATCACCCCACACAAATGGCTCATTTTTCTTAATTACAGCAGTTACAGGTGCAGCAATGGTACTAAAATCTTTAACAAATCATCTATAAAAACTAGCAAGACCATGGAAGCTGTGTACCTCACCCACCGAGTTTGGAGTAGGCCATTCTCGAATTGCTTTAACCTTCTCCTCATCCACTTTGATTCCCTGTTTACTCACAACAAAGCCTAGGAAGACAAGTTGATCAGTACAAAAGGAGCACTTCTTAAGGTTAGCATAGAGGTTTTTCCTTTGAAGTACATCAAGAACAAGTTTCACATGTTCAACATGCTCATCTAGGCTCCTAGTATAAATCAGGATGTCGTCAAAATATACAACTACAAATTTTCCAAGGAATGGACGAAGTACATGGTTCATCAACCTCATGAACGTACTAGGTGCATTAGTTAGTCCAAATGGCATAACTAACCACTCGTACAAGCCATGTTTGGTTTTAAAGGCCGTTTTCCATTCATCCCCCTCTTTCATCCTTATTTGATGATAACCGCTTTTTAGATCAATTTTAGTGAAAATCACAGCACCATATAGCTCATCTAACATATCATCAAGTCTAGGAATAGGGTGACGATATTTTACCGTTATTGCATTAACGGCCCTACAGTCAGTGCACATTTGCCAACTTCCATCCTTTTTAGGCACCAAGATGACGGGAACCGCACATGGGCTCAAGCTTTCTCGTGCCCATCCCTTTGTTAGAAGCTCTTCGATTTGGCGTTAGAGCTCCTTTGTCTCATCTGGTCCCATTTTGTAGGCTGGTCTGTTAGGAAGTGGGGCACTTGGAACCAAGTCAATTTGATGCTCAATTCCCCTTATTGGTGGTAGTCCATTTGGAATCTCATCGAGGAAGACATCCTCATAATCCTGCAAAAGAGAGACAATACTAGATGGTAGAGTGTTAGTAAGATCACTTGTAACAACCAACACCTCTTTGCATAAAAGTACAAAGATGGGTGTATTAACACTCAAAGCTTTTCTTACTACATTGGCTTTTATCAATAGATTTTGCCTTTTCTCTCTCTTTTCAATTTTGGCCGGCTCACCGTATGTCTTTTTCCTCTCAATTTTCTCGGCCTTATCATTTTCTGTTGAGCTGTCGGCTTTTTCTATTTTTTTCTTCTCATTCCCAAGCTCACTCTCCTTGATCAGGCTTTCTTGATCTTCACGAACTTGGATAGGAGTGAGTGGCACAAGCACAATCCTCTTCTCGCCTTGCTTGAAGGAGTATTTATTGCTAATGCCATCAAATGTAACTCCCTTGTCGAATTGCCATGGTCTCCTCAATAGTATGTGACATGCTTGCATAGGGACCACGTCGCATAACACCACGTCCTCATACTTTCCAATTCGGAAAGGTACTTGGACTTGCTTGGTCACACGAACATCCCCACTATCGTTCAACCATTGCAAACGATAAGGTGTTGGATGTCGTAGAGTGGGTAGTGCTAATTTTTTCACCATCAAGGCACTAGCGACGTTAGCACAACTACCTCCATCTATGATCAAACTACATACCTTGCCTTTGATATAGCAACGGGTGTAGAAAATGTTCTCCTTTTGTGCATGGTCAACAGCTTTCACTTGGGTTGCTAAGGCTCGCCTGACAACGAGTCCAACTCGTTCATCGACGGGCAATGCTTCCTCTTCTTCCTCAAGGGATGGCAACTCCTCCTTCTCATCTTCATCATCAGTGAGAAACTCACCATTGGGTAAGATGATCATAGTGCATTGGTTCGGGCATTGGCTAGCAATATGCCCTCGGCCTTGGCATTTGAAGCATCTAGTATCTTGATTTCGCCCCATGCTCGACTCAATGGCAGTCTTTGGTGTTGCCTTAGACTCCCACTTAGTCATATCCGGCCTCGGTCTTGAAGGGATGGAATTACTCGGCCCTTTATCCTCTTTCTTTGGTGGTGTAGTTCGGAGATAAGAGGGTGAAAAGTTGGAGTAACTCCGAGTCGAACCCCTCCTCTTAATCCTCCTTTCAATCTTGATGGCCTTTTCCACCAGATCCCCAAGTTCCACATAGTGGTGTAACTCCACTTGATCAGCGATTTCGGGCCTTAATCCGTTCAAGAAGCGTGCCATTGTTGCTTCTCGATCCTCCATGATGTCTGCCCGTAGCATGAGTATTTCCATTTCCTTGTGATAGTCCTCGACACTTCGTGGTTGAGGGTTTGAAGCTCAAGTCACGGTAGTAGTGACTACGAAACGCTTCCTCATTAGTCGTCTTAGCTCCGTCCAAGTTTGTATGGTAGGTTCACGACTCCTCCTTCGACTAGTGGAGAGTTGATCCCACCACACAACGGCGTAGTCGGTGAATTCGACCACGGCCAACTTGACCTTTTGCTCCTCCGAGTAAGTATTGCAGTCGAAGACAAGTTCAATCCGCTTCTCCCACTCTAAGTAGGCATCGGGGTCTGATCGTCCTTGGAAGGGTGGAATTTTCATCTTTATGCCCGGAATGTGGTCATTTGAAGGCCTAGCATCACGCTTAGACCTACTTTGCTTATGCTCATAGTTGTTGTCTGAGTTAGAGTCGCTAGACTCATGTGCATAAGCCTTTCCACGGCTGCCTTTGGAGCTTCCATGAGACAACTCTAAGCTGTCAATGCGTTGGTGCATCAGTTCAAGTTTTTGGTCCATCATGCGTCCCAATTCGCCTTTGATTGCTTCTGTGAAAAGTTTAAGATCAAAAGCTTGGGAGCTTGCTCCCCCCTCGTTAGCCATGGTGAAGTATAGGGTAAAAAAAATAATAATGGAAAGAAGCAAAGTTTATCTCGTACACTTCCTCACGTGTTTACTCTCGCTCTCGTGTTTGAACACTCTAATGAACTTACCAAGGTGTTTTCAAGGCTCCTCGGTCAACTCCTCGAAGAAGTTAGAACTCCTTTAGTATGGATCGACTTACCAACCAGGGTCACAAGATTGTAGCACTTTGAACGAAAAAAGAACAAAAGATGAAGGGACTGACCATGACTCAATGAATGACTCAAAGTTGAATTTTAAGAATCCTAGACAAAACTCTACCCAAAACTGGAATTTTGAGCTGCTGGTTGCTGCATTTCTGGTCAGTGTTTTGGTAGGTAAATGGACACTTAGAGGATTCAGAATGACACTTAAAACTGACCTAATGATGCACGAAAATTTCCAAAATTAATGATTGGACAGAAATTCCCCAACGGTTGCAAAGATGGAATCCGAATGGAAAAGGAATTTGTGTTGCGGTGGGACTATTTTGGAAACCCAAGGCTGACTTTTCTTCCTTGATCCTTTGAAACAAGGATTAGTCTTTCTATTTGCTGGTTCCCACGAATTCTAAGGTCAAGATCAAGATGGTCAGCTTTTAGGAGGGCATTTATCACAATCAATGGTCAAATTTGGAAGCTTTCAAGAGTCAAATTTCGTGGCTTAGGAAGGCTGGTTTTCAAGAGTCAAATTTCATGGCTGAATGTTCTTCTTCTTATCAATGGTCAATTCTGGAGGCTTTCAAGAATCTCAACTAAAGTTCCAAGAACTTCAAGATTGTGGTTTTAAACAATCAAGAACTTCAAGAAACCCAAGTTTTGATCAAGATAGATTTTCAAGAATTTTGTAAGGTCAGCCAGCTATATATATTTTTTGTATGTAAACAACAAGAACACAAGGTAACAACTAGATAGGACTCTAAAACCCTTGCTACAAACTGATTTTTTTTTTGGATGAACAGTAACCTCGGATGATCAAATAGACCAAAAGACTGGAATTAAATAGATATAACAGGATAGAAACAAGACACAAACACAAACAAAGAATCAAGAATAACACACACAAAAAAAAGGCTGGACCAAATAAGGCTAACCACAGCAATTAACAACAACTAGACGCAAGTTTATGATGCGACAAATCTGGAAAAATAACGCAAGAACACGATGCAACAAATCTGGAAATTGCGGATAGCAAACTTAGAACACGAAAACAGAATTTTGGACAACTTGACTCGAAAGGAAATAAATAAAGGGATATAACGTGATACCTCTTAACTAGCTCTGATTACCAACTGATACGAACGTCGCCAACCTTGTGACGAAACCCGTAAAAGATTAGCTTCAGGATCGACAAGAGGACACCAAGTTTGGAGCGGATGACCTCAACCCGTTAATCACGTGGTTAACGAACCTTGGTATAATGGTAGAAGACGCCACAACCTAGTGCGATTCTAGATTGATAAGTCACGAACATCTAGAGAAATTCTAAGGTATTCAAGAAATCTTGGAGAAACCAAGAAAACTCTCAAAATCTGATTTATTGATTGAATGCCTAAAACCGTTGGAAGTGTGGGCTATTTATAGCCTTACATAGAGATGAAAAACTAAATAATGTGGAACTAGTCTAGAATTGTGGGCTTGACTAAGACTAACAATTGTAGGCTTGACTATTTCCATAAGACTAAGAGTTGTGGGCTTGACCGAACCTTATGAGGCCATCCCTTAGGTAAATAAAGCAAGGCTATGGACCATCAAGCCCTTAAGAATTGTGGGCTAGACCGAACCTTATGAGGTCATCCCTTAGGTAAATAAAGCAAGGCTATGGATCGTTAACCCCTTATTACAATGACTTAACTAAAACAGCAAATGTGACTAGAGAAGGGTCACGCATGGTTCTCTTTGACGTGCACTACATGGATGACCTTCATTCCTTCATGCTCAAGTCCCTCAATGACCTTGGGGACAATTTCTTGGTCTTGTATCTCACGAACAAGCCCTTGGAGTTCCTCCCTCATCTTCTTAGCTCGTGCTCGAGTCACGGGTCCTAGGGGAACTTGAATAGTTCGCAATGGTGTCTCTTGGTTCGTATCATCCTCCTTCCTATCTGAATCAATCGAACAATCTATATGCCAAATCGGTGACTAACAAATGCTAAAGGTGCAAGCAATCAGGCCATACATGCATCCAACAATTATCCCCATCCTTGGAAGCAGGCCAACTTAGTTGACTACACTAGAGGTATGGATAGTTAGCCTGAGACGAAAGATGATAAAGAAGAGTACATATATGGCCCCAATGAAGAGGAGTATGTGAAGAGCACTCAGCTTATGTGGTGAAGAAGCTATTGCTGACACACAGGTGCATAGATGACAATCAATGTCACAAATTGTTTGAAATCCAGTGTACTATTCTTGATAAATTTTAGACTTGATAATTGATAGTGGTAGTACATAAAATATTGTCTCTAGTGCTTTGGTTAATTCCTTAAACTTGCCTATAATGGCGCATCCTAAATCTTATAAGTTAAGGTAGATTGAGAGTATAAAGCCTGGGCATGTTACTAAACAATGTTGAGTTCCTCTATCTATAAGCAAATACTATAGAGATAAGGTTATTTATGATGTGGTAGATATGGAGATTTGTTAGTTGTTCTTAGGGCATTCCTAGCAGTTTAATATTGATGTGAACCTCAGTGGCAGTGATAATGTTTATAAAATTATAAAAGATAGGAAGAAGATCGCATTGCTTTCTTTGAGACCAAGTTAGCATCTTAATAATAGTTAGGCTAGTGGTAGTGAGAGTAAAATTGATAAAAATTTCTAAATTGTTAGCATTTCAAAAGGAGTGTTTCTTGTAGATTTCAAGACCTCAAGGGAGGTCCATGCTTTGGTGATGAAGGGAGTGCTGACTATTGGAGATAAATAGATTGACGTGGCCATTCGCTTATTGGTGTAGAAATTGTTAGATGAGTCTGCTAATACCACTCGTGATAACATCCCATCTAGCTTACCACATATGAGGAGCATCCATCATTGCAATTGATTTTGTCCTTGGAGCTAGTTTGCCCAAACTATTGCACTACAAGATAAGCCTAAAGGAGATTGAGGTACTATAATAGATAGCAGATGACTTGTTGTGAAAAAGGTCAATTCAAGCCAGATGAGTCCTTGTGTAGTCCTTACTCTTCTAAACCCAAAGAAAGATAGCAACTAGAGAATTTTTTATGACAGTAAAGCAATCAATGAAATTTCAATTCTGTGATGACCCAGAAAAATTATTTTTCTCACTTCCCAACTATTTGCATTTCTATTTGTAGACACCAAATTTTCAAATAATTTGTATGTTGCATCTAATTCATGATTTTGTTTTAGATTATCTGCATTTTAGTTGTTACCTTTTTATTTGTCTTTTATTTGCTAATTATTTGTCATATTAATTTTGTTCACGTTTTAGTTTTAGTTTTAGTTTTAAGTTTTAACGTAAAATTTGTGAAAAAAAAAGAGGAAAATGATGAAAAATGATGAAAAATGAAAGAAAAGATCGAAAATGGTAATTTTGTTATTTTTAGTTTGTTTATTTCGATGTGTTTGTAATTAAAATTGTGGTTTTTATTATTATTTAGTTTTACTATTATTTTTGTTAAATAATTAAAAGAAAAAAAACAAAGAAAACAAAAAAAGAAAAAAAAAGAAGAAAAAAAATCAAAAAATCACAATTCCATTTCTGCCGGATGATCTTCTCCTCTTAAAGACTCCACCTCTCTCAACTGCGAACCATTCCCTATCCACTATCACACCTAAAAAAACAACAACAACACTTCACTTCCATTTTTCCTGCCTTGTTATCATCGACAAGGAGGGAGAGAGAGCTGTACTCTGCAAGCCGAGAGGAAAGAAAAGAAAGGAAGCCGCGCGAGCTGCAACCTTTATGTTCTGTCCGAGCAAGTTAAGTGAGAGAGATAGAGAGAGATCGAGCGACGGCTGCGCAGGAGAAAGGCTGAAAAGAGAGAGAGCTACGGGGGCAGGGTTTGAACAGAAAACTAAAAAAACAGGGAGAGCTACGGAGGCTGGGAACTGAAAAGAAATCAGAAAAGAAGGAAAAACTGAGGAAATCAGAAGAAAAATGGGAAAGGTTTCGGCTGAATGCAAAAACGGAGGAGGAAAGGAGCAGGGAAAACTGGGGAAAGCGTAAGAGAGCTACGGCCAAGGAAAAAGGAAACGGAGAGGAACCAGGCGGCAGGCTAGGCGACGGGCAAAACGAAAGCTAGAGGGAGAAGAGCAGAGGAGCGGCTGGAAAAGGTTGGAGCTTGCCGGAATCTACTGCCATCACCGACGAACTGTCATCGAGAGGATAAGGTAAGCTATTCCTTTCCTTCAAATTTCATGCTCAGACTCTTAAAACTCAAAGCAGATTTGTTTACCACAATTTTCCAGCGATTATTCGCAATTTTTGGACATGCCTGTCTTATATATTGATTGAATTGAATTTCCTTGGTTTGCTGACAATTTTGGGGCTGATTACAACCCCAATTGAGCGAAAATTTGTTGAACTTTTTAATGCCCTCAATCTGCTCGATGAAATGTCTAGCCGAAAATTCTTGTTAAAAATGGTTTTGTGGCATTTTTTTTTACGTATGAAGAAATCAGATAAGTCAGTGAGTTGGGCTTGTTGTGACAATTCTTTTGTTTTCCCTTTGGGCTTGCTGAAGTATTGTTTTCTGATGTCAATAAGATTGCCTCATGTCGCCTCTGTCATATATGATCTCTTTTAGAGGCCTGGTTCATCGATTTGGTACTTTAGTCAATGTTTGCTTCTGATTTTAGACGAGTAAATTGTTTCGGCTGTGGATTCGAAAGGCAGCTACTGGAACTCTGGTTTTGGTATTATGATTTTGTGTGTTTGGTCCTAAGTAATTCGGTTTGAGCCTTGGGGCATTAGTTGATGTATTTACATGCTCTATTGAGGTTTATAAATTCTATCACATGCATGCTGAAATGGTAGAAAGGAAACTGCCGCATGATTTGTTAGTCATATTGGGTTAAAATTCATAATTGCTCCAAATACTTGATTTTCTTGCCGTGTGATCAGGATAGCTGGTATAAAATTACTATAGGCTATGAAGAGTTGGTTTGCAAAGTGGCCTAAGGCAGATTTCACAAATCTTTTACCATGTTGCAAAAAAAATGAGTTTTCTGTGATTTCGTAATTTCCATTTTTCGTGTTGATCGTTCATTGATTTTAGAATTAGTGTGCCTTGCGTGTTTGATTGGACTGAATTTCTTTGGTTTTTGACAAATTTCTGTAGTTATGCTTCAATTTGAGCAGAAATCTGGTAAGATTTTGATGCCTACAACCTGTTAGATGAAATGCCCAACTGAGTGTTCTAATTAAAAGATAACTGGTCTGCATTTTCGCGTGTGAAGGAACTGGATAAGTGAGCAAGTTCAATTTTTGCGTTTGAGAAAATTCTGATGAATCGGTGTTTTGCATCTTCTGTTCTTCTTGTTTTCTTATCGGGATACTCTCTGTTGGGATTAATAATAATAGACAGCCATGCTTGAATTATGATAAAGTTGAGGATTTGGAATTCACATGAGTTTGGGTGGACATATCACTACATACTCATTTTCATTACTTTGCATGATCACCATTTTCGGCTTGTAGCTGGAAAATTGCAGAATGTTGTTTTGATGTTCACATGCCCTTTTGTCTGATTTTTTTTGGGTTTAAATTTAGAGGTTGCATGTTGCAAAGTAAAGGTTTAGGAAGTAGCTTTGTTTTGTTCAATTTCAAACTAGATTTGATTGTGTTTGTGAGTTGGGTTTGTGAATTGCGAGTTGCAGAAGTTTTTGTCTAAATGAGGAAGAAACCTGCTCTTCGAAAGCTTGCTTGGGTTCTCCAAAAGATTTGCAATTTAACCCCTCAATTTCTATCTAATTGCATTGTGACCCAAAAACTAAAAAAATATCAAGTTGTTTTGGCCCTTCTAAGTTTCAGTTTGCCTTTTATATTTTCAGTGAGTTGTTCTGAGATTATGATATGATTAGGTATGTTTTTTTAGTTATCTTATTATTCTGATGGGTTTAACAAAAATTAGTTGGAAATTGGATTAGGTTTATTTTGATTGGGTCTTGATGGTGATTTGTTTGTTTGGATTGGGTTTTGTTTTGTTTATCTCCTGGGTTAGTAATTTGGGCTAGAGATTTGAAGCCATGCATTTTGTTGGCTTTTACTTGATAAAAAATGGGCTAGCCCACTCGTTTTTCCTTGAACTTCAGATTGGGCCAAGTGGTCTTGGCCCAAGAAGTGAATAAAATGGCCCAAGTGGCCTGATCCATTAAGAAACCAGAAAATGCATTTTGCACATCAGTCCCTGAATTTCCCCTTGACTGTACTGTGGCCCTGGATATTTTCAACTTCTTTCGATTATGTCCCTAACTTAATTGCAAATAGGTCCCTAAACTTTATTTTTCTTTGATTTTGACCTCAAAACTTTGTTAATTTTTGCAATCAAGGCCTTTCTTCTTTTGGCTTTTTAAGTGTGAGTTGTCTACATGATTTAATTGATTCAATTTCATGTTTATCTTTATCTTTTGTGATCATTTGTTAAATAAAGCGATGCCTTGATTCGTTTATTATTTTGGAGGGTAAATAAGTAATTTCACTACGTTAGAGCTTCATTCCAAGGGGGCGGTATAATCTCTTTTATCTTTTTGTTTCTCCTATGTGATCCAATGTGCTAAGTGAATTACATGTCTACTTTGCTTTCCTAGTTTTTCTTTAATTCCTTTTACTCATGTCATTTACTTTTTGTTTTCATGAAGTTATTCTTTAATGGGGTATGTGTACACCTCTTGGCTTGTAATAGATAGAGCTTTGGCGAGCAATTTGGTCCATTTTCCCCTTCCCCTTTTGTTTTAATTAGTGAATGTAATAAGTTCATTAGTTTGGTTGCGTGCCTTTGTGTTACGTGTTACTTGCTTTATTAGGTTTTGCATCTAGTCGAGCATGTTAAGTGTTACGTGCTACGTGTTTATGGGCGTTTGGCATGTCTACTAGCTTTCTGTAGTGTAGATGAATGGAATGGATGAATGTACGTTTCCACTAGTCCAACGCTAGTCGGAATTCATAGAATGGGCTAGTCCAACGCTAGACCCTTAGGGATTTCCCCTCATTAGCATAATCATTTGCTTGTTCACCACATATCATGCATTTTTCTTAGTTTTATCACTTGGCATGCTCCTCGAACCCCCTTTCCCTTCATTTTAGGATTTTTGCATATCATGATAGTTGTAGGGTCCATTTGCTTGAGGGTCCCTTTCTGATAAGGGAAACGAGCGAGTGTGGCTACTCGATAGCCTTGGCACACTAGTTTTGCCTTCTAATCAAAGGGAAAATCGAAGTCGACAAGTTAGGAGTCATTCCCATACCCGACCTGATGCATTCCCTTAGGTTCATTCATTCTCATTTATCACTCACTCATTCTTTTCAATTCACATTTCCTTTCCTTATTGTTCATTTTGATTTCTACTTCACGAAATTGCATTTAATTACACCTATATGCACTTATCACTATATTTCATACACTTGCACACAAATACTTGGAATTTTCATACAATTGCACACGTGCACCTTTTCATACACTTGCACACAAACACTTGGATTTTTAAATTTCTTTTCATACACTTCCACACTTGCACATTTGAATCTCATTTGCATTAATCGACCTCTATGGGGTTTTCCTTTGTTGGCCGCCACAATTCATGTGGTTTGGGATCAAAAGCCTCACGAGAGACATCGTAGAATTTAGGATTGCATTTTTCTCTCCGTTTTGCATTCATATAGTCATATCCAACGTGCGAACATATATTGGGTAGAAAATTAGGAAAGGTAAGGTTAAGTCGCGCAACTAGCCTTGGCTAGGTCAAAGGGGTGCCTTGGATTCTATCCTTGCCTTCCCCTTTGTCAAACGTGACCCCCGAACCTTTTTCTTTGGCTTACGTGGACTAGGAGTCGTTTTAAAAAGGGTTTTGCTACTTTGTCTTTTAAAAACACTTTTTGGGTGACTTGGTACACCCCAAATCTATACCAAGTGGCGACTCCGTTTTCATATTTAAAAAACCCTTTTTAAAATTTCAATTGGCCAAATCGTCGCTTTCCAAAGTCCCATGGCCTTTTTACTTTTCATTTTGCACACGTTCACACCACACTTCACACACATATCACTCACACAATCCACACATTTTCATTCGAAAAGTGGGGCGCGACAGTTGGCGACTCCACTGGGGACTTCCTAAGTGGGTCCAAGCATTTTGACTTAACCATTCGTTTCCTTTTTCTACCCTTTCTATGCATGGCATGTGGATATTAGGATTGCATTTTTCATTTTTTAGGACCTTTTGTCTTATATACGTAATCAAACCAATCCCTCGACTCACGAATGTATGTTTGAATGAATGTTTATTTGTTATCTCGCGCTTGCATTGCATTTTGGGAGGTATGGGTCACCCTAGAGCCTCGCGTTGGTTCTTGACCCTTCCCCTCCAAACGAGCACTAGCATACGAGCATACGCTTTACTTCTTTTATCCCTTTTATTTTTCTTTAGTGGCTTGTCACGCCACTCCACCCTATTAGGATTAGGTGACTCACTTGGACATGTGATCACGACACGATGTGTGTGTAGCATGTTCCAATGGGTCACTCAATCTTCCACTTAAAGCTATTGGTTGATAGCCTTTAGCTTTTGGTCGAAGATTGAGGTTTTGATAGATTCACTCAAACACGTAGCCGTGACACGATGTGTGCGTAGCGGTGTTTGGGGAATCGCTCGAGCCACCGACAAAGAACCTTGGGATTGGTGACCCTTGGTTTCTAAGTCTGAAGGCTCGGGGACCTGAGCTCATCGAGTCTAGATGCATTAG